>NW_027018434.1:0-27050 GCF_032854445.1 Liolophura sinensis
TTTTTCTACATGTAGATAAAGACATTGAGTTTGTCTTCGACTTAGAAGTAAGACATTTGCTGGGTGAGTTAAATGGGCTTGGCCCAAAGATTTGACGTCGTCTGGGCTACCGAAGGGCAAATAACTTATAATGAAAAGTTGAATATAGTAATGACCAGTCGCGATTGTACATAGTTAATGTAGCCGATTTCAATTAGAAAAAATACCAGGCAAAAATCCAAAAGTGGAAAAAACTGTTCCAATGCTGCTGGTAAGAGGCTAATCCGACGTATTTTTTGACGAGAAATCGAATGGTGCAAACCGCGTTGCTCTCCGACCAATACTTTTGGCTGTAGCCACAAATGAATAATCATTGATGTCAAGATCACGTGCCCAGCAACGGCTCTTACTCCATGGAAACCAAGGAAATTTGCAATTTTTCAACAGCTGGAGATGCCTGGCCCAATTGCGCATCTTTTGGCACCTTATTGATGTGGGTCAGTGTTCAATTGTTACTTTTTACAGCGGAGTGTATCAAGTACCTTGTGTTTTTTTTTATATACAAATGGTGTGGTTTTTCTACATGTAGATAAAGACATTGAGTTTTGTCTTCGACTTAGAAGTAAGACAACTGCTGGGTGAATTAAATGGGCTTGGCCCAAAGATTTTGACGTCGTCTGGGCTACCGAAGGGCACATAACTTATAATGAAAGTTGAATATAGTAATGACCAGTCGCGATTGTACATAGTTAATGTAGCCGATTTCAATTAGCAAAAAGACCAGGCAAAAATCCAAAAGTGGAAAAACTGTTCCAATGCTGCTGGTAAGAGGCTAATCCGACGTATTTTTTGACGAGAAATCGAATGGTGCAAACCGCGTTGCTCTCCGACCAATACTTTTGGCTGTAGCCACAAATGAATAATCATTGATGTCAAGATCACGTGCCCAGCAACTGCTCTTACTCCATGGAAACCAAGGAAATTTGCAATTTTTCAACAGCTGGAGATGCCTGGCCCAATTGCGCATCTTTTGGCACCTTATTGATGTGGGTCAGTGTTAAATTGTACTTTTTACAGCGGACTGTATCAAGTACCTTGTGTTTTTTTATATACAAATGGTGTGGTTTTTCTACATGTAGATAAAGACATTGATTTTTGTCTTCGACTTAGAAGTAAGACAACTTCTGGGTGAGTTAAATGGGCTTGGCCCAAAGATTTGACGTCGTCTGGGCTACCGAAGGGCACATAACTTATAATGAAAAGTTGAATATAGTAATGACCAGTCGCGATTGTACATAGTTAATGTAGCCGATTTCAATTAGAAAAAATACCAGGCAAAAATCCAAAAGTGGAAAAAACTGTTCCCAATGCTGCTGGTAAGAGGCTAATCCGACGTATTTTTTGACGAGAAATCGAATGGTGCAAACCACGTTGCTCTCCGACTAATACTTTTGGCTGTAGCCACAAATGAATAATCATTGATGTCAAGATCACGTGCCCAGCAACGGCTCTTACTCCATGGAAACCAAGGAAATTTGCAATTTTTCAACAGCTGGAGATGCCTGACCCAATTGCGCATCTTTTGGCACCTTATTGATGTGGGTCAGTGTTCAATTGTACTTTTTACAGCGGACTGTATCAAGTACCTTGTGTTTTTTTATATACAAATGGTGTGGTTTTTCTACATGTAGATAAAGACATTGAGTTTGTCTTCGACTTAGAAGTAAGACATTTGCTGGGTGAGTTAAATGGGCTTGGCCCAAAGATTTGACGTCGTCTGGGCTACCGAAGGGCACATAACTTATAATGAAAAGTTGAATATAGTAATGACCAGTCGCGATTGTACATAGTTAATGTAGCCGATTTCAATTCGCAAAAAGACCAGGCAAAAATCCAAAAGTAGAAAAACTGTTCCAATGCTGCTGGTAAGAGGCTAATGCGACGTATGTTTTGACGAGAAATCGAATGGTGCAAACCGCGTTGCTCTCCGACCAATACTTTTGGCTATAGCCACAAATGAATAATCATTGATGTCAAGATCACGTGCCCAGCAACGGCTCTTACTCCATGGAAACCAAGGAAATTTGCAATTTTTCAACAGCTGGAGATGCCTGACCCAATTGCGCATCTTTTGGCACCTTATTGATGTGGGTCAGTGTTCAATTGTACTTTTTACAGCGGACTGTATCAAGTACCTTGTGTTTTTTTTATATACAAATGGTGTGGTTCTTCTACATGTAGATAAAGACATTGAGTTTGTCTTCGACTTAGAAGTGAGACATTTGCTGGGTGAGTTAAATGGGCTTGGCCCAAAGATTTGACGTCGTCTGGGCTACCGAAGGGCACATAACTTATAATGAAAAGTTGAATATAGTAATGACCAGTCGCGATTGTACATAGTTAATGTAGCCGATTTCAATTAGCAAAAAGACCAGGCAAAAATCCAAAAGTGGAAAAACTGTTCCAATGCTGCTGGTAAGAGGCTAATCCGACGTATTTTTGACGAGAAATCGAATGGTGCAAACCGCGTTGCTCTCCGACCAATACTTTTGGCTGTAGCCACAAATGAATAATCATTGATGTCAAGATCACGTGCCCAGCAACGGCTCTTACTCCATGGAAACCAAGGAAATTTGCAATTTTTCAACAGCTGGAGATGCCTGGCCCAATTGCGCATCTTTTGGCACCTTATTGATGTGGGTCAGTGTTAAATTGTACTTTTTACAGCGGACTGTATCAAGTACCTTGTGTTTTTTTTATATACAAATGGTGTGGTTTTTCTACATGTAGATAAAGACATTGAGTTTGTCTTCGACTTAGAAGTAAGACAACTTCTGGGTGAGTTAAATGGGCTTGGCCCAAAGATTTGACGTCGTCTGGGCTACCGAAGGGCACATAACTTATAATGAAAAATTGAATATAGTAATGACCAGTCGCGATTGTACATAGTTAATGTAGCCGATTTCAATTAGAAAAAATACCAGGCAAAAATCCAAAAGTGGAAAAACTGTTCCAATGCTGCTGGTAAGAGGCTAATCCGACGTATTTTTTGACGAGAAATCGAATGGTGCAAACCACGTTGCTCTCCGACTAATACTTTTGGCTGTAGCCACAAATGAATAATCATTGATGTCAAGATCACGTGCCCAGCAACGGCTCTTACTCCATGGAAACCAAGGAAATTTGCAATTTTTCAACAGCTGGAGATGCCTGACCCAATTGCGCATCTTTTGGCACCTTATTGATGTGGGTCAGTGTTCGTACTTTTTTACAGCGGACTGTATCAAGTACCTTGTGTTTTTTTTATATACAAATGGTGTGGTTTTTCTACATGTAGATAAAGACATTGAGTTGTCTTCGACTTAGAAGTAAGACATTTGCTGGGTGAGTTAAATGGGCTTGGCCCAAAGATTTGACGTCGTCTGGGCTACCGAAGGGCACATAACTTATAATGAAAAGTTGAATATAGTAATGACCAGTCGCGATTGTACATAGTTAATGTAGCCGATTTCAATTCGCAAAAAGACCAGGCAAAAATCCAAAAGTGGAAAAACTGTTCCAATGCTGCTGGTAAGAGGCTAATCCGACGTATTTTTTGACGAGAAATCGAATGGTGCAAACCGCGTTGCTCTCCGACCAATACTTTTGGCTGTAGTCACAAATGAATAATCATTGATGTCAAGATCACGTGCCCAGCAACGGCTCTTACTCCATGGAAACCAAGGAAATTTGCAATTTTTCAACAGCTGGAGATGCCTGGCCCAATTGCGCATCTTTTGGCACCTTATTAATGTGGGTCAGTGTTCAATTGTACTTTTTACAGCGGAGTGTATCATGTACCTTGTGTTTTTTTTTTAAATACAAATGGTGTGGTTTTTCTACATGTAGATAGAGACATTGAGTTTGTCTTCGACTTAGAGGTAAGACAACTGCTGGGTGAGTTAAATGGGCTTGGCCCAAAGATTTGACGTCGTCTAGGCTACCGAAGGGCACATAACTTATAATAAAAAGTTGAATATAGTAATGACCAGTCGCGATTGTACATAGTTAATGTAGCCGATTTCAATTAGAAAAAAGACCAGGCAAAAATCCAAAAGTGGAAAAACTGTTCCAAATGCTGCTGGTAAGAGGCTAATCCGACGTATATTTGGACGAGAAATCGAATGGTGCAAACCGCGTTGCTCTCCGACCAATACTTTTGGCTGTAGCCACAAATGAATAATCATTGATGTCAAGATCACGTGCCCAGCAACGGCTCTTACTCCATGGAAACCAAGGAAATTTGCAATTTTTCAACAGCTGGAGATGCCTGGCCCAATTGCGCATCTTTTGGCACCTTATTGATGTGGGTCAGTGTTCAATTGTACTTTTTTACAGCGGACTGTATCAAGTACCTTGTGTTTTTTTTTATATACAAATGGTGTGGTTTTTCTACATGTAGATAAAGACATTGAGTTTGTCTTCGACTTAGAAGTAAGACATTTGCTGGGTGAGTTAAATGGGCTTGGCCAAAGATTTGACGTCGTCTGGGCTACCGAAGGGCACATAACTTATAATGAAAAGTTGAATATAGTAATGACCAGTCGCGATTGTACATAGTTAATGTAGCCGATTTCAATTCGCAAAAAGACCAGGCAAAAATCCAAAAGTGGAAAAACTGTTCCAATGCTGCTGTAAGAGGCTAATCCGACGTATTTTTTGACGAGAAATCGAATGGTGCAAACCGCGTTGCTCTCCGACCAATACTTTTGGCTGTAGTCACAAATGAATAATCAATGATGTCAAGATCACGTGCCCAGCAACGGCTCTTACTCCATGGAAACCAAGGAAATTTGCATTTTTCAACAGCTGGAGATGCCTGGCCCAATTGCGCATCTTTTGGCACCTTATTGATGTGGGTCAGTGTTCAATTGTACTTTTTACAGCGGAGTGTATCATGTACCTTGTGTTTTTTTTTAAATACAAATGGTGTGGTTTTTCTACATGTAGATAGAGACATTGAGTTTGTCTTCGACTTAGAGGTAAGACAACTGCTGGGTGAGTTAAATGGGCTTGGCCCAAAGATTTGACGTCGTCTAGGCTACCGAAGGGCACATAACTTATAATAAAAAGTTGAATATAGTAATGACCAGTCGCGATTGTACATAGTTAATGTAGCCGATTTCAATTAGAAAAAAGACCAGGCAAAAATCCAAAAGTGGAAAAACTGTTCCAATGCTGCTGGTAAGAGGCTAATCCGACGTATATTTGACGAGAAATCGAATGGTGCAAACCGCGTTGCTCTCCGACCAATACTTTTGGCTGTAGCCACAAATGAATAATCATTGATGTCAAGATCACGTGCCCAGCAACGGCTCTTACTCCATGGAAACCAAGGGAAATTTGCAATTTTTCAACAGCTGGAGATGCCTGGCCCAATTGCGCATCTTTTGGCACCTTATTGATGTGGGTCAGTGTTCAATTGTACTTTTTACAGCGGACTGTATCAAGTACCTTGTGTTTTTTTTATATACAAATGGTGTGGTTTTTCTACATGTAGATAAAGACATTGAGTTTGTCTTCGACTTAGAAGTAAGACATTTGCTGGGTGAGTTCAATGGGCTTGGCCCAACGATTTGACGTCGTCTGGGCTACCAAAGGGCACATAACTTATAATGAAAAGTTGAATATAGTAATGACCAGTCGCGATTGTACATAGTTAATGTAGCCGATTTCAATTCGCAAAAAGACCAGGCAAAAATCCAAAAGTGGAAAAACTGTTCCAATGCTGCTGGTAAGAGGCTAATCCGACGTATTTTTTGACGAGAAATCGAATGGTGCAAACCGCGTTGCTCTCCGACCAATACTTTTGGCTGTATCCACAAATGAATAATCATTGATGTCAAGATCACGTGCCCAGCAACGGCTCTTACTCCATGGAAACCAAGGAAATTTGCAATTTTTCAACAGCTGGAGATGCCTGGCCCAATTGCGCATCTTTTGGCACCTTATTGATGTGGGTCAGTGTTCAATTGTACTTTTTTACAGCGGACTGTATCAAGTACCTTGTGTTTTTTTTATATACAAATGGTGTGGTTTTTCTACATGTAGATAAAAGACATTGAGTTTGTCTTCGACTTAGAAGTAAGACATTTGCTGGGTGAGTTATAAATGGGCTTGGCCCAAAGATTTGAGCGTCGTCTGGGCTACCGAAGGGCACATACTTATAATGAAAAGTTGAATATAGTAATGACCAGTCGCGATTGTACATAGTTAATGTAGCCGATTTCAATTCGCAAAAAGACCAGGCAAAAATCCAAAAGTGGAAAACTGTTCCAATGCTGCTGGTAAGAGGCTAATCCGACGTATTTTTTTGACGAGAAATCGAATGGTGCAAACCGCGTTGCTCTCCGACCAATACTTTTGGCTGTAGTCACAAATGAATAATCATTGATGTCAAGATCACGTGCCCAGCAACGGCTCTTACTCCATGGAAACCAAGGAAATTTGCAATTTTTCAACAGCTGGAGATGCCTGGCCCAATTGCGCATCTTTTGGCACCTTATTGATGTGGGTCAGTGTTCAATTGGTACTTTTTACAGCGGAGTGTATCATGTACCTTGTGTTTTTTTTTAAATACAAATGGTGTGGTTTTTCTACATGTAGATAGAGACATTGAGTTTGTCTTCGACTTAGAAGTAAGACAACTGCTGGGTGAGTTAAATGGGCTTGCCCAAAGATTTGACGTCGTCTAGGCTACCGAAGGGCACATAACTTATAATAAAAAAGTTGAATATAGTAATGACCAGTCGGCGATTGTACATAGTTAATGTAGCCGATTTCAATTAGAAAAAAGACCAGGCAAAAATCCAAAAGTGGAAAAACTGTTCCAATGCTGCTGGTAAGAGGCTAATTCCGACGTATATTTGGACGAGAAATCGAATGGTGCAAACCGCGTTGCTCTCCGACCAATACTTTGGCTGTAGCCACAAATGAATAATCATTGATGTCAAGATCACGTGCCCAGCAACGGCTCTTACTCCATGGAAACCAAGGAAATTTGCAATTTTTCAACAGCTGGAGATGCCTGGCCCAATTGCGCATCTTTTGGCACCTTATTGATGTGGGTCAGTGTTCAATTGTACTTTTTACAGCGGACTGTATCAAGTACCTTGTGTTTTTTTTATATACAAATGGTGTGGTTTTTCTACATGTAGATAAAGACATTGAGTTTGTTCTTCGACTTAGAAGTAAGACATTTGCTGGGTGAGTTAAATGGGCTTGGCCCAAAGATTTGACGTCGTCTGGGCTACCGAAGGGCACATAACTTATAATGAAAAGTTGAATATAGTAATGACCAGTCGCGATTGTACATAGTTAATGTAGCCGATTTCAATTCGCAAACGATTTCAATTCGCAAAAAGACCAGGCAAAAATCCAAAAGTAGAAAAACTGTTCCAATGCTGCTGGTAAGAGGCTGATCCGACGTATTTTTTGACGAGAAATCGAATGGTGCAAAACCGCGTTGCTCTCCAACCAATACTTTTGGCTGTAGCCACAAATGAATAATCATTGATGTCAAGATCACGTGCCCAGCAACGGCTCTTACTCCATGGAAACCAAGAAAATTTGCAATTTTCAACAGCTGGAGATGCCTGGCCCAATTGCGCATCTTTTGGCACCTTATTGATGTGGGTCAGTGTTCAATTGTACTTTTTTACAGCGGACTGTATCAAGTACCTTGTGTTTTTTTATATACAAATGGTGTGGTTTTTCTACATGTAGATAAAGACATTGAGTTTGTCTTCGACTTAGAAGTAAGACAACTGCTGGGTGAGTTAAATGGGCTTGGCCCAAAGATTTGACGTCGTCTGGGCTACCGAAGGGCACATAACTTATAATGAAAAGTTGAATATAGTAATGACCAGTCGCGATTGTACATAGTTAATGTAGCCGATTTCAATTAGCAAAAAGACCAGGCAAAAATCCAAAAGTGGAAAAACTGTTCAATGCTGCTGGTAAGAGGCTAATTCCGACAGTATTTTTTTGACGAGAAATCGAATGGTGCAAACCGCGTTGCTCTCCGACCAATACTTTTGGCTGTAGTCACAAATGAATAATCATTGATGTCAAGATCACGTGCCCAGCAACGGCTCTTACTCCATGGAAACCAAGGAAATTTGCAATTTTCAACAGCTGGAGATGCCTGGCCCAATTGCGCATCTTTTGGCACCTATTGATGTGGGTCAGTGTTTCAATTGTACTTTTTACAGCGGAGTGTATCATGTACCTTGTGTTTTTTTTAAATACAAATGTGTGTGGTTTTTCTACATGTAGATAGAGACAATTGAGTTTGTCTTCGACTTAGAGGTAAGACAACTGCTGGGTGAGTTAATGGGCTTGCCCAAAGATTTGACGTCGTCTGGGCTACCGAAGGGCACATAACTTATAATAAAAAGTTGAATATAGTAATGACCAGTCGCGATTGTACATAGTTAATGTAGCCGATTTCAATTCGCAAAAGACCAGGCAAAAATCCAAAAGTGGAAAAACTGTTCAATGCTGCTGGTAAGAGGCTGATCCGACGTATTTTTTGACGAGAAATCGAATGGTGCAAACCGCGTTGCTCTCCAACCAATACTTTTGGCTGTAGCCACAAATGAATAATCATTGATGTCAAGATCACGTGCCCAGCAACGGCTCTTACTCCATGGAAACCAAGAAAATTTGCAATTTTTCAACAGCTGGAGATGCCTGGCCCAATTGCGCATCTTTTGCACCTTATTGATGTGGGTCAGGTGTTCAATTGTACTTTTTTACAGCGGACTGTATCAAGTACCTTGTGTTTTTTTTATATACAAATGGTGTGGTTTTTCTACATGTAGATAAAGACATTGAGTTTGTCTTCGACTTAGAAGTAAGACAACTGCTGGGTGAGTTAAATGGGCTTGGCCCAAAGATTTGACGTCGTCTGGGCTACCGAAGGGCACATAACTTATAATGAAAAGTTGAATATAGTAATGACCAGTCGCGATTGTACATAGTTAATGTAGCCGATTTCAATTAGCAAAAAGACCAGGCAAAAATCCAAAAGTGGAAAAAACTGTTCAATGCTGCTGGTAAGAGGCTAATCCGACGTATTTTTTGACGAGAAATCGAATGGTGCAAACCGCGTTGCTCTCCGACCAATACTTTTGGCTGTAGTCACAAATAAATAATCATTGATGTCAAGATCACGTGCCCAGCAACGGCTCTTACTCCATGGAAACCAAGAAATTTGCAATTTTTCAACAGCTGGAGATGCCTGGCCCAATTGCGCATCTTTTGGCACCTTATTGATGTGGGTCAGTGTTCAATTGTACTTTTACAGCGGAGTGTATCATGTACCTTGTGTTTTTTTTAATACAAATGGTGTGGTTTTTCTACATGTAGATAGAGACATTGAGTTTGTCTTCGACTTAGAGGTAAGACAACTGCTGGGTGAGTTAATATGGCTTGGCCCAAAGATTTGACGTCGTCTGGGCTACCGAAGGCACATAACTTATAATAAAAAGTTGAATATAGTAATGACCAGTCGCGATTGTACATAGTTAATGTAGCCGATTTCAATTCGCAAAAAGACCAGGCAAAAATCCAAAAGTGGAAAAACTGTTCCAATGCTGCTGGTAAGAGGCTAATCCGACGTATATTTGGACGAGAAATCGAATGGTGCAAACCGCGTTGCTCTCCGACCAATACTTTTGGCTGTAGCCACAAATGAATAATCATTGATGTCAAGATCACGTGCCCAGCAACGGCTCTTACTCCATGGAAACCAAGGAAATTTGCAATTTTTCAACAGCTGGAGATGCCTGGGCCCAATTGCGCATCTTTTGGCACCTTATTGATGTGGGTCAGTGTTCAATTGTACTTTTTACAGCGGACTGTATCAAGTACCTTGTGTTTTTTTTATATACAAATGGTGTGGTTTTTCTACATGTAGATAAAGACATTGAGTTTGTCTTCGACTTAGAAGTAAGACAACTGCTGGGTGAGTTAAATGGGCTTGGCCCAAAGATTTGACGTCGTCTGGGCTACCGAAGGGCACATAACTTATAATGAAAAGTTGAATATAGTAATGACCAGTCGCGATTGTACATAGTTAATGTAGCCGATTTCAATTCGCAAAAAGACCAGGCAAAATCCAAAAGTAGAAAAACTTTTCCAATGCTGCTGGTAAGAGGCTGATCCGACGTATTTTTTGACGAGAAATCGAATGGTGCAAACCGCGTTGCTCTCCGACCAATACTTTTGGCTGTAGCCACAAATGAATAATCATTGATGTCCAAGATCACGTGCCCAGCAACGGCTCTTACTCCATGGAAACCAAGGAAATTTGCAATTTTTCAACAGCTGGAGATGCCTGGCCCAATTGCGCATCTTTTGGCACCTTATTGATGTGGGTCAGTGTTCATTTGTACTTTTTTACAGCGGACTGTATCAAGTACCTTGTGTTTTTTTTTATATACAAATGGTGTGGTTTTTCTACATGTAGATAAAGACATTGAGTTTGTCTTCGACTTAGAAGTAAGACAACTGCTGGGTGAGTTAAATGGGCTTGGCCCAAAGATTTGACGTCGTCTGGGCTACCGAAGGGCACATAACTTATAATGAAAAGTTGAATATAGTAATGACCAGTCGCGATTGTACATAGGTAATGTAGCCGATTTCAATTCGCAAAAAGACCAGGCAAAAAATCCAAAAGTAGAAAAACTGTTCCAATGCTGCTGGTAAGAGGCTAATCCGACGTATTTTTTGGACGAGAAATCGAATGGTGCAAACCGCGTTGCTCTCCGACCAATACTTTTGGCTGTAGCCACAAATGAATAATCATTGATGTCAAGATCACGTGCCCAGCAACGGCTCTTACTCCATGGAAACCAAGGAAATTTGCAATTTTTCAACAGCTGGAGATGCCTGGCCCAATTGCGCATCTTTTGGCACCTTATTGATGTGGGTCAGTGTTCAATTGTACTTTTTACAGCAGACTGTATCAAGTACCTTGTGTTTTTTTTATATACAAATGGTGTGGTTTTTCTACATGTAGATAGGGACATTGAGTTTGTCTTCGACTTAGAAGTAAGACAACTGCTGGGTGAGTTAAATGGGCTTGGCCCAAAGATTTGACGTCGTCTGGGCTACCGAAGGGCACATAACTTATAATGAAAAGTTAAATATAGTAATGACCAGTCGCGATTGTACATAGTTAATGTAGCCGATTTCAATTCGCAAAAAGACCAGGCAAAAATCCAAAAGTGGAAAAACTGTTCCAATGCTGCTGGTAAGAGGCTAATCCGACGTATTTTTTTGACGAGAAATCGAATGGTGCAAACCGCGTTGCTCTCCGACCATACTTTTGGCTGTATCCACAAATGAATAATCATTGATGTCAAGATCACGTGCCCAGCAACGGCTCTTACTCCATGGAAACCAAGGAAATTTGCAATTTTTCAACAGCTGGAGATGCCTGGCCCAATTGCGCATCTTTTGGCACCTTATTGATGTGGGTCAGTGTTCAATTGTACTTTTTACAGCGGACTGTATCTTGTGTTTTTTTATATACAAATGGTGTGGTTTTTCTACATGTAGATAAAGACATTGAGTTTGTCTTCGACTTAGAAGTAAGACATTTGCTGGGTGAGTTAAATGGGCTTGGCCCAACGATTTGACGTCGTCTGGGCTACCAAAGGGCACATAACTTATAATGAAAAGTTGAATATAGTAATGACCAGTCGCGATTGTACATAGTTAATGTAGCCGATTTCAATTCGCAAAAAGACCAGGCAAAAATCCAAAAGTGGAAAAACTGTTCCAATGCTGCTGGTAAGAGGCTAATCCGACGTATTTTTTGACGAGAAATCGAATGGTGCAAACCGCGTTGCTCTCCGACCAATACTTTTGGCTGTATCCACAAATGAATAATCATTGATGTCAAGATCACGTGCCCAGCAACGGCTCTTACTCCATGGAAACCAAGGAAATTTGCAATTTTTCAACAGCTGGAGATGCCTGGCCCAATTGCGCATCTTTTTGGCACCTTATTGATGTGGGGTCAGTGTTCAATTGTACTTTTTTACAGCGGACTGTATCAAGTACCTGTGTTTTTTTTATATACAAATGGTGTGGTTTTTCTACATGTAGATAAAGACATTGAGTTTGTCTTCGACTTAGAAGTAAGACATTTGCTGGGTGAGTTAAATGGGCTTGGCCAAAGATTTGACGTCGTCTGGGCTACCGAAGGGCACATAATATAATGAAAAGTTGAATATAGTAATGACCAGTCGCGATTGTACATAGTTAATGTAGCCGATTTCAATTCGCAAAAAGACCAGGCAAAAATCCAAAAGTGGAAAAACTGTTCCAATGCTGCTGGTAAGAGGCTAATCCGACGTATTTTTTGACGAGAAATCGAATGGTGCAAACCGCGTTGCTCTCCGACCAATACTTTTGGCTGTAGTCACAAATGAATAATCATTGATGTCAAGATCACGTGCCCAGCAACGGCTCTTACTCCATGGAAACCAAGGAAATTTGCAAATTTTTCAACAGCTGGAGATGCCTGGCCCAATTGCGCATCTTTTGGCACCTTATTGATGTGGGTCAGTGTTCAATTGTACTTTTTACAGCGGAGTGTATCATGTACCTTGTGTTTTTTTTTAAATACAAATGGTGTGGTTTTTCTACATGTAGATAGAGACATTGAGTTTGTCTTCGACTTAGAAGTAAGACAACTGCTGGGTGAGTTAAATGGGCTTGGCCCAAAGATTTGACGTCGTCTAGGCTACCGAAGGGCACATAACTTATAATAAAAAGTTGAATATAGTAATGACCAGTCGCGATTGTACATAGTTAATGTAGCCGATTTTAATTAGAAAAAAGACCAGGCAAAAATCCAAAAGTGGAAAAACTGTTCCAATGCTGCTGGTAAGAGGCTAATCCGACGTATATTTGGACGAGAAATCGAATAGTGCAAACCGCGTTGCTCTCCGACCAATACTTTTGGCTGTAGCCACAAATGAATAATCATTGATGTCAAGATCACGTGCCCAGCAACGGCTCTTACTCCATGGAAACCAAGGAAATTTGCAATTTTTCAACAGCTGGAGATGCCTGGCCCAATTGCGCATCTTTTGGCACCTTATTGATGTGGGTCAGTGTTCAATTGTACTTTTTACAGCGGACTGTATCAAGTACCTTGTGTTTTTTTTATATACAAATGGTGTGGTTTTTCTACATGTAGATAAAGACATTGAGTTTGTCTTCGACTTAGAAGTAAGACATTTGCTGGGTGAGTTAAATGGGCTTGGCCCAAAGATTTGACGTCGTCTGGGCTACCGAAGGGCACATAACTTATAATGAAAAGTTGAATATAGTAATGACCAGTCGCGATTGTACATAGTTAATGTAGCCGATTTCAATTCGCAAAAAGACCAGGCAAAAATCCAAAAGTAGAAAAACTGTTCCAATGCTGCTGGTAAGAGGCTGATCCGACGTATTTTTTGACGAGAAATCGAATGGTGCAAACCGCGTTGCTCTCCAACCAATACTTTTGGCTCTAGCCACAAATGAATAATCATTGTTGTCAAGATCACGTGCCCAGCAACGGCTCTTACTCCATGGAAACCAAGGAAATTTGCAATTTTTCAACAGCTGGAGATGCCTGGCCCAATTGCGCATCTTTTGGCACCTTATTGATGTGGGTCAGTGTTCAATTGTACTTTTTTACAGCGGACTGTATCAAGTACCTTGTGTTTTTTTTATATACAAATGGTGTGGTTTTTCTACATGTAGATAAAGACATTGAGTTTGTCTTCGACTTAGAAGTAAGACAACTGCTGGGTGAGTTAAATGGGCTTGGCCCAAAGATTTGACGTCGTCTGGGCTACCGAAGGGCACATAACTTATAATAAAAAGTTGAATATAGTAATGACCAGTCGCGATTGTACATAGTTAATGTAGCCGATTTCAATTAGCAAAAAGACCAGGCAAAAATCCAAAAGTGGAAAAACTGTTCCAATGCTGCTGGTAAGAGGCTAATCCGACGTATTTTTGGACGAGAAATCGAATGGTGCAAACCGCGTTGCTCTCCGACCAATACTTTTGGCTGTATCCACAAATGAATAATCATTGATGTCAAGATCACGTGCCCAGCAACGGCTCTTACTCCATGGAAACCAAGGAAATTTGCAATTTTTCAACAGCTGGAGATGCCTGGCCCAATTGCGCATCTTTTGGCACCTTATTGATGTGGGTCAGTGTTCAATTGTACCTTTTAACAGCAGACTGTATCATGTACCTTGTGTTTTTTTATATACAAATGGTGTGGTTTTTCTATATGTAGATAAAGACATTGAGTTTGTCTTCGACTTAGAAGTAAGACATTTGCTGGGTGAGTTTAAATGGGCTTGGCCCAAAGATTTGACGTCGTCAGGGCTACCGAAGGGCACATAACTTATAATGAAAAGTTAAATATAGTAATGACCAGTCGCGATTGTACATAGTTAATGTAGCCGATTTCAATTCGCAAAAAGACCAGGCAAAAATCCAAAAGTGGAAAAACTGTTCCAATGCTGCTGGTAAGAGGCTAATCCGACGTATTTTTTGAAGAGAAATCGAATGGTGCAAACCGCGTTGCTCTCCGACCAATACTTTTGGCTGTAGCCACAAATGAATAATCATTGATGTCAAGATCACGTGCCCAGCAACGGCTCTTACTCCATGGAAACCAAGGAAATTTGCAATTTTTCAACAGCTGGAGATGCCTGGCCCAATTGCGCATCTTTTGGCACCTTATTGATGTGGGTCAGTGTTCAATTGTACTTTTTACAGCGGACTGTATCTTGTGTTTTTTTTATATACAAATGGTGTGGTTTTTCTACATGTAGATAAAGACATTGAGTTTGTCTTCGACTTAGAAGTAAGACATTTGCTGGGTGAGTTAAATGGGCTTGGCCCAAAGATTTGACGTCGTCTGGGCTACCAAAGGGCACATAACTTATAATGAAAAGTTGAATATAGTAATGACCAGTCGCGATTGTACATAGTTAATGTAGCCGATTTCAATTCGCAAAAAGACCAGGCAAAAATCCAAAAGTGGAAAAACTGTTCCAATGCTGCTGGTAAGAGGCTAATCCGACGTATTTTTTGACGAGAAATCGAATGGTGCAAACCGCGTTGCTCTCCGACCAATACTTTTGGCTGTAGTCACAAATGAATAATCATTGATGTCAAGATCACGTGCCCAGCAACGGCTCTTACTCCATGGAAACCAAGGAAATTTGCAATTTTTCAACAGCTGGAGATGCCTGGCCCAATTGCGCATCTTTTGGCACCTTATTGATGTGGGTCAGTGTTCAATTGTACTTTTTACAGCGGACTGTATCAAGTACCATGTGTTTTTTTTATATACAAATGGTGTGGTTTTTCTACATGTAGATAAAGACATTGAGTTTGTCTTCGACTTAGAAGTAAGACAACTGCTGGGTGAGTTAAATGGCTTGGCCCAAAGATTTGACGTCGTCCTGGGCTACCGAAGGGCACATAACTTATAATGAAAAGTTGAATATAGTAATGACCAGTCGCGATTGTACATAGTTATTGTAGCCGATTTCAATTCGCAAAAAGACCCAGCAAAAATCCAAAAGTAGAAAAACTGTTCCAATGCTGCTGGTAAGAGGCTAATCCGACGTATTATTGGACGAGAAATCGAATGGTGCAAACCGCGTTGCTCTCCGACCAATACTTTTTGGCTGTAGCCACAAATGAATAATCATTGATGTCAAGATCACGTGCCCAGCAACGGCTCTTACTCCATGGAAACCAAGGAAATTTGCAATTTTTCAACAGCTGGAGATGCCTGGCCCAATTGCGCATCTTTTGGCACCTTTTTGATGTGGGTCAGTGTTCAATTGTACTTTTTACAGCGGACTGTATCAAGTACCTTGTGTTTTTTTTATATACAAATGGTGTGGTTTTTCTACATGTAAATAGAGACATTGAGTTTGTCTTCGACTTAGAAGTAAGACAACTGCTGGGTGAGTTAAATGGGCTTGGCCCAAAGATTTGACGTCGTCTGGGCTACCGAAGGGCACATAACTTATAATGAAAAGTTAAATATAGTAATGACCAGTCGCGATTGTACATAGTTAATGTAGCCGATTTCAATTCGCAAAAAGACCAGGCAAAAATCCAAAAGTGGAAAAACTGTTCCAATGCTGCTGGTAAGAGGCTAATCCGACGTATTTTTGGACGAGAAATCGAATGGTGCAAACCGCGTTGCTCTCCGACCAATACTTTTGTAGCCACAAATGAATAATCATTGATGTCAAGATCACGTGCCCAGCAACGGCTCTTACTCCATGGAAACCAAGGAAATTTGCAATTTTTCAACAGCTGGAGATGCCTGGCCCAATTGCGCATCTTTTGGCACCTTATTGATGTGGGTCAGTGTTCAATTGTACTTTTTACAGCGGACTGTATCAAGTACCTTGTGTTTTTTTTATATACAAATGGTGTGGTTTTTCTATATGTAGATAAAGACATTGAGATTGTCTTCGACTTAGAAGTAAGACATTTGCTGGGTGAGTTAAATGGGCTTGGCCCAAAGATTTGACGTCGTCTGGGCTACCGAAGGGCACATAACTTATAATGAAAAGTTGAATATAGTAATGACCAGTCGCGATTGTACATAGTTAATGTAGCCGATTTCAATTAGAAAAAATACCAGGCAAAAATCCAAAAGTGGAAAAACTGTTCCAATGCTGCTGGTAAGAGGCTAATCCGACGTATTTTTTGACGAGAAATCGAATGGTGCAAACCGCGTTGCTCTCCGACCAATACTTTTGGCTGTAGCCACAAATGAATAATCATTGATGTCAAGATCACGTGCCCAGCAACGGCTCTTACTCCATGGAAACCAAGGAAATTTGCAATTTTTCAACAGCTGGAGATGCCTGGCCTAATTGCGCATCTTTTGGCACCTTATTGATGTGGGTCAGTGTTCAATTGTACTTTTTACAGCGGACTGTATCAAGTACCTTGTGTTTTCTTTATATACAAATGGTGTGGTTTTTCTACATGTAGATAAAGACATTGAGTTTGTCTTCGACTTAGAAGTAAGACATTTGCTGGGTGAGTTAAATGGGCTTGGCCCAAAGATTTGACGTCGTCTGGGCTACCGAAGGGCACATAACTTATAATGAAAAGTTGAATATAGTAATGACCAGTCGCGATTGTACATAGTTAATGTAGCCGATTTCAATTAGAAAAAATACCAGGCAAAAATCCAAAAGTGGAAAAACTGTTCCAATGCTGCTGGTAAGAGGCTAATCCGACGTATTTTTTGACGAGAAATCGAATGGTGCAAACCGCGTTGCTCTCCGACCAATACTTTTGGCTGTAGCCACAAATGAATAATCATTGATGTCAAGATCACGTGCCCAGCAACGGCTCTTACTCCATGGAAACCAAGGAAATTTGCAATTTTTCAACAGCTGGAGATGCCTGGCCTAATTGCGCATCTTTTGGCACCTTATTGATGTGGGTCAGTGTTCAATTGTACTTTTTACAGCGGACTGTATCAAGTACCTTGTGTTTTTTTTATATACAAATGGTGTGGTTTTTCTACATGTAGATAAAGACATTGAGTTTGTCTTCGACTTAGAAGTAAGACATTTGCTGGGTGAGTTAAATGGGCTTGGCCCAAAGATTTGACGTCGTCTGGGCTACCGAAGGGCACATAACTTATAATGAAAAGTTGAATATAGTAATGACCAGTCGCGATTGTACATAGTTAATGTAGCCGATTTCAATTAGCAAAAATACCAGGCAAAAATCCAAAAGGGGAAAAACTGTTCCAATGCTGCTGGTAAGAGGCTAATCCGACGTATCTTTTGACGAGAAATCGAATGGTGCAAACCGCGTTGCTCTCCGACCAATACTTTTGGCTGTAGCCACAAATGAATAATCATTGATGTCAAGATCACGTGCCCAGCAACGGCTCTTACTCCATGGAAACCAAGGAAATTTGCAATTTTTCAACAGCTGGAGATGCCTGGCCCAATTGCGCATCTTTTGGCACCTTATTGATGTGGGTCAGTGTTCAATTGTACTTTTTACAGCGGACTGTATCAAGTACCTTGTGTTTTTTTTATATACAAATGGTGTGGTTTTTCTACATGTAGATAAAGACATTGAGTTTGTCTTCGACTTAGAAGTAAGACATTTGCTGGGTGAGTTAAATGGGCTTGGCCCAAAGATTTGACGTCGTCTGGGCTACCGAAGGGCACATAACTTATAATGAAAAGTTGAATATAGTAATGACCAGTCGCGATTGTACATAGTTAATGTAGCCGATTTCAATTAGCAAAAAGACCAGGCAAAAATCCAAAAGTGGAAAAACTGTTTCAATGCTGCTGGTAAGAGGCTAATCCGACGTATGTTTTGACGAGAAATCGAATGGTGCAAACCCCGTTGCTCTCCGACCAATACTTTTGGCTGTAGCCACAAATGAATAATCATTGATGTCAAGATCACGTGCCCAGCAACGGCTCTTACTCCATGGAAACCAAGGAAATTTGCAATTTTTCAACAGCTGGAGATGCCTGGCCCAATTGCGCATCTTTTGGCACCTTATTGATGTGGGTCAGTGTTCAATTGTACTTTTTACAGCGGACTGTATCAAGTACCTTGTGTTTTTTTTATATACAAATGGTGTGGTTTTTCTACATGTAGATAAAGACATTGAGTTTGTCTTCGACTTAGAAGTAAGACATTTGCTGGGTGAGTTAAATGGGCTTGGCCCAAAGATTTGACGTCGTCTGGGCTACCGAAGGGCACATAACTTATAATGAAAAGTTGAATATAGTAATGACCAGTCGCGATTGTACATAGTTAATGTAGCCGATTTCAATTCGCAAAAAGACCAGGCAAAAATCCAAAAGTGGAAAAACTGTTCCAATGCTGCTGGTAAGAGGCTAATCCGACGTATATTTTGACGAGAAATCGAATGGTGCAAACCGCGTTGCTCTCCGACCAATACTTTTGGCTGTAGCCACAAATGAATAATCATTGATGTCAAGATCACGTGCCCAGCAACGGCTCTTACTCCATGGAAACCAAGGAAATTTGCAATTTTTCAACAGCTGGAGATGCCTGGCCCAATTGCGCATCTTTTGGCACCTTATTTATGTGGGTCAGTGTTCAATTGTACTTTTTACAGCGGACTGTATCAAGTACCTTGTGTTTTTTTTATATACAAATGGTGTGGTTTTTCTACATGTAGATAAAGACATTGAGTTTGTCTTCGACTTAGAAGTAAGACATTTGCTGGGTGAGTTAAATGGGCTTGGCCCAAAGATTTGACGTCGTCTGGGCTACCGAAGGGCACATAACTTATAATGAAAAGTTGAATATAGTAATGACCAGTCGCGATTGTACATAGTTAATGTAGCCGATTTCAATCAGAAAAAATACCAGGCAAAAATCCAAAAGTGGAAAAACTGTTCCAATGCTGCTGGTAAGAGGCTAATCCGACGTATATTTTGACGAGAAATCGAATGGTGCAAACCGCGTTGCTCTCCGACCAATACTTTTGGCTGTAGCCACAAATGAATAATCATTGATGTCAAGATCACGTGCCCAGCAACGGCTCTTACTCCATGGAAACCAAGGAAATTTGCAATTTTTCAACAGCTGGAGATGCCTGGCCCAATTGCGCATCTTTTGGCACCTTATTGATGTGGGTCAGTGTTCAATTGTACTTTTTTACAGCAGACTGTATCATGTACCTTGTGTTTTTTTATGTACAAATGGTGTGGTTTTTCTATATGTAGATAAAGACATTGAGTTTGTCTTCGACTTAGAAGTAAGACATTTGCTGGGTGAGTTAAATGGGCTTGGCCCAAAGATTTGACGTCGTCTGGGCTACCGAAGGGCACATAACTTATAATGAAAAGTTGAATATAGTAATGACCAGTCGCGATTGTACATAGTTAATGTAGCCGATTTCAATTAGAAAAAATACCAGGCAAAAATCCAAAAGTGGAAAAACTGTTCCAATGCTGCCGGTAAGAGGCTAATCCGACGTATATTTTGACGAGAAATCGAATGGTGCAAACCGCGTTGCTCTCCGACCAATACTTTTGGCTGTAGCCACAAATGAATAATCATTGATGTCAAGATCACGTGCCCAGCAACGGCTCTTACCCCATGGAAACCAAGGAAATTTGCAATTTTTCAACAGCTGGAGATGCCTGGCCCAATTGCGCATCTTTTGGCACCTTATTGATGTGGGTCAGTGTTCAATTGTACTTTTTTACAGCAGACTGTATCAAGTACCTTGTGTTTTTTTTATATACAAATGGTGTGGTTTTTCTACATGTAGATAAAGACATTGAGTTTGTCTTCGACTTAGAAGTAAGACATTTGCTGGGTGAGTTAAATGGGCTTGGCCCAAAGATTTGACGTCGTCTGGGCTACCGAAGGGCACATAACTTATAATGAAAAGTTGAATATAGTAATGACCAGTCGCGATTGTACATAGTTAATGTAGCCGATTTCAATTCGCAAAAAGACCAGGCAAAAATCCAAAAGTGGAAAAACTGTTCCAATGCTGCTGGTAAGAGGCTAATCCGACGTATTTTTTGACGAGAAATCGAATGGTGCAAACCGCGTTGCTCTCCGACCAATACTTTTGGCTGTAGCCACAAATGAATAATCATTGATGTCAAGATCACGTGCCCAGCAACGGCTCTTACTCCATGGAAACCAAGAAAATTTGCAATTTTTCAACAGCTGGAGATGCCTGGCCCAATTGCGCATCTTTTGGCACCTTATTGATGTGGGTCAGTGTTCAATTGTACTTTTTACAGCGGACTGTATCAAGTACCTTGTGTTTTTTTTATATACAAATGGTGTGGTTTTTCTACATGTAGATAAAGACATTGAGTTTGTCTTCGACTTAGAAGTAAGACATTTGCTGGGTGAGTTAAATGGGCTTGGCCCAAAGATTTGACGTCGTCTGGGCTACCGAAGGGCACATAACTTATAATGAAAAGTTGAATATAGTAATGACCAGTCGCGATTGTACATAGTTAATGTAGCCGATTTCAATTCGCAAAAAGACCAGGCAAAAATCCAAAAGTGGAAAAACTGTTCCAATGCTGCTGGTAAGAGGCTAATCCGACGTATTTTTTGACGAGAAATCGAATGGTGCAAACCGCGTTGCTCTCCGACCAATACTTTTGGCTGTAGCCACAAATGAATAATCATTGATGTCAAGATCACGTGCCCAGCAACGGCTCTTACTCCATGGAAACCAAGGAAATTTGCAATTTTTCAACAGCTGGAGATGCCTGGCCCAATTGCGCATCTTTTGGCACCCTATTGATGTGGGTCAGTGTTCAATTGTACTTTTTTACAGCGGACTGTATCAAGTACCTTGTGTTTTTTTTTATATACAAATGGTGTGGTTTTTCTACATGTAGATAAAGACATTGAGTTTGTCTTCGACTTAGAAGTAAGACATTTGCTGGGTGAGTTAAATGGGCTTGGCCCAAAGACTTGACGTCGTCTGGGCTACCGAAGGGCACATAACTTATAATGAAAAGTTGAATATAGTAATGACCAGTCGCGATTGTACATAGTGAATGTAGCCGATTTCAATTAGCAAAAAGACCAGGCAAAAATCCAAAAGTGGAAAAACTGTTCCAATGCTGCTGGTAAGAGGCTAATCCGACGTATTTTTTGACGAGAAATCGAATGGTGCAAACCGCGTTGCTCTCCGACCAATACTTTTGGCTGTAGCCACAAATGAATAATCATTGATGTCAAGATCACGTGCCCAGCAACGGCTCTTACTCCATGGAAACCAAGGAAATTTGCAATTTTTCAACAGCTGGAGATGCCTGGCCCAATTGCGCATCTTTTGGCACCTTATTGATGTGGGTCAGTGTTCAATTGTACTTTTTACAGCGGACTGTATCAAGTACCTTGTGTTTTTTTTTATATACAAATGGTGTGGTTTTTCTACATGTAGATAAAGACATTGAGTTTGTCTTCGACTTAGAAGTAAGACATTTGCTGGGTGAGTTAAATGGGCTTGGCCCAAAGATTTGACGTCGTCTGGGCTACCGAAGGGCACATAACTTATAATGAAAAGTTGAATATAGTAATGACCAGTCGCGATTGTACATAGTTAATGTAGCCGATTTCAATTAGAAAAAATACCAGGCAAAAATCCAAAAGTGGAAAAACTGTTCCAATGCTGCTGGTAAGAGGCTAATCCGACGTATTTTTTGACGAGAAATCGAATGGTGCAAACCGCGTTGCTCTCCGACCAATACTTTTGGCTGTAGCCACAAATGAATAATCATTGATGTCAAGATCACGTGCCCAGCAACGGCTCTTACTCCATGGAAACCAAGGAAATTTGCAATTTTTCAACAGCTGGAGATGCCTGGCCCAATTGCACATCTTTTGGCACCTTATTTATGTGGGTCAGTGTTCAATTGTACTTTTTACAGCGGACTGTATCAAGTACCTTGTGTTTTTTTTATATACAAATGGTGTGGTTTTTCTACATGTAGATAAAGACATTGAGTTTGTCTTCGACTTAGAAGTAAGACATTTGCTGGGTGAGTTAAATGGGCTTGGCCCAAAGATTTGACGTCGTCTGGGCTACCGAAGGGCACATAACTTATAATGAAAAGTTGAATATAGTAATGACCAGTCGCGATTGTACATAGTTAATGTAGCCGATTTCAATTAGCAAAAAGACCAGGCAAAAATCCAAAAGTGGAAAAACTGTTCCAATGCTGCTGGTAAGAGGCTAATCCGACGTATTTTTTGACGAGAAATCGAATGGTGCAAACCGCGTTGCTCTCCGACCAATACTTTTGGCTGTAGCCACAAATGAATAATCATTGATGTCAAGATCACGTGCCCAGCAACGGCTCTTACTCCATGGAAACCAAGAAAATTTGCAATTTTTCAACAGCTGGAGATGCCTGGCCCAATTGCGCATCTTTTGGCACCTTATTGATGTGGGTCAGTGTACAATTGTACTTTCTTACAGCAGACTGTATCATGTACCTTGTGTTTTTTTATGTACAAATGGTGTGGTTTTTCTATATGTAGATAAAGCCATTGAGATTGTCTTCGACTTAGAAGTAAGACATTTGCTGGGTGAGTTAAATGGGCTTGGCCCAAAGATTTGACGTCGTCTGGGCTACCGAAGGGCACATAACTTATAATGAAAAGTTGAATATAGTAATGACCAGTCGCGATTGTACATAGTTAATGTAGCCGATTTCAATTAGAAAAAATACCAGGCAAAAATCCAAAAGTGGAAAAACTGTTCCAATGCTGCTGGTAAGAGGCTAATCCGACGTATATTTTGACGAGAAATCGAATGGTGCAAACCGCGTTGCTCTCCGACCAATACTTTTGGCTGTAGCCACAAATGAATAATCATTGATGTCAAGATCACGTGCCCAGCAACGGCTCTTACTCCATGGAAACCAAGGAAATTTGCAATTTTTCAACAGCTGGAGATGCCTGGCCCAATTGCGCATCTTTTGGCACCTTATTGATGTGGGTCAGTGTTCAATTGTACTTTTTTACAGCAGACTGTATCAAGTACCTTGTGTTTTTTTTATATACAAATGGTGTGGTTTTTCTACATGTAGATAAAGACATTGAGTTTGTCTTCGACTTAGAAGTAAGACATTTGCTGGGTGAGTTAAATGGGCTTGGCCCAAAGATTTGACGTCGTCTGGGCTACCGAAGGGCACATAACTTATAATGAAAAGTTGAATATAGTAATGACCACTCGCGATTGTACATAGTTAATGTAGCCGATTTCAATTCGCAAAAAGACCAGGCAAAAATCCAAAAGTGGAAAAACTGTTCCAATGCTGCTGGTAAGAGGCTAATCCGACGTATTTTTTGACGAGAAATCGAATGGTGCAAACCGCGTTGCTCTCCGACCAATACTTTTGGCTGTAGCCACAAATGAATAATCATTGATGTCAAGATCACGTGCCCAGCAACGGCTCTTACTCCATGGAAACCAAGGAAATTTGCAATTTTTCAACAGCTGGAGATGCCTGGCCCAATTGCGCATCTTTTGGCACCTTATTGATGTGGGTCAGTGTTCAATTGTACTTTTTACAGTGGACTGTATCAAGTACCTTGTGTTTTTTTTATATACAAATGGTGTGGTTTTTCTACATGTAGATAAAGACATTGAGTTTGTCTTCGACTTAGAAGTAAGACATTTGCTGGGTGAGTTAAATGGGCTTGGCCCAAAGATTTGACGTCGTCTGGGCTACCGAAGGGCACATAACTTATAATGAAAAGTTGAATATAGTAATGACCAGTCGCGATTGTACATAGTTAATGTAGCCGATTTCAATTCGCAAAAAGACCAGGCAAAAATCCAAAAGTGGAAAAACTGTTCCAATGCTGCTGGTAAGAGGCTAATCCGACGTATTTTTTGACGAGAAATCGAATGGTGCAAACCGCGTTGCTCTCCGACCAATACTTTTGGCTGTAGCCACAAATGAATAATCATTGATGTCAAGATCACGTGCCCAGCAACGGCTCTTACTCCATGGAAACCAAGGAAATTTGCAATTTTTCAACAGCTGGAGATGCCTGGCCCAATTGCGCATCTTTTGGCACCCTATTGATGTGGGTCAGTGTTCAATTGTACTTTTTTACAGCGGACTGTATCAAGTACCTTGTGTTTTTTTTTATATACAAATGGTGTGGTTTTTCTACATGTAGATAAAGACATTGAGTTTGTCTTCGACTTAGAAGTAAGACATTTGCTGGGTGAGTTAAATGGGCTTGGCCCAAAGACTTGACGTCGTCTGGGCTACCGAAGGGCACATAACTTATAATGAAAAGTTGAATATAGTAATGACCAGTCGCGATTGTACATAGTTAATGTAGCCGATTTCAATTAGCAAAAAGACCAGGCAAAAATCCAAAAGTGGAAAAACTGTTCCAATGCTGCTGGTAAGAGGCTAATCCGACGTATTTTTTGACGAGAAATCGAATGGTGCAAACCGCGTTGCTCTCCGACCAATACTTTTGGCTGTAGCCACAAATGAATAATCATTGATGTCAAGATCACGTGCCCAGCAACGGCTCTTACTCCATGGAAACCAAGGAAATTTGCAATTTTTCAACAGCTGGAGATGCCTGGCCCAATTGCACATCTTTTGGCACCTTATTGATGTGGGTCAGTGTTCAATTGTACTTTTTACAGCGGACTGTATCAAGTACCTTGTGTTTTTTTTTATATACAAATGGTGTGGTTTTTCTACATGTAGATAAAGACATTGAGTTTGT
The DNA here is from genome assembly GCF_032854445.1 of Liolophura sinensis. Lineage (NCBI taxonomy): Eukaryota > Metazoa > Mollusca > Polyplacophora > Chitonida > Chitonidae > Liolophura > Liolophura sinensis. Next base: position 25,357 of record NW_027018434.1, read on the forward strand.
CTTCGACTTAGAAGTAAGACATTTGCTGGGTGAGTTAAATGGGCTTGGCCCAAAGATTTGACGTCGTCTGGGCTACCGAAAGGCAAATAACTTATAATGAAAAGTTGAATATAGTAATGACCAGTCGCGATTGTACATAGTTAATGTAGCCGATTTCAATTAGAAAAAATACCAGGCAAAAATCCAAAGGTGGAAAAACTGTTCCAATGCTGCTGGTAAGAGGCTAATCCGACGTATTTTTTGACGAGAAATCGAATGGTGCAAACCGCGTTGCTCTCCGACCAATACTTTTGGCTGTAGCCACAAATGAATAATCATTGATGTCAAGATCACGTGCCCAGCAACGGCTCTTACTCCATGGAAACCAAGGAAATTTGCAATTTTTCAACACCTGGAGATGCCTGGCCCAATTGCGCATCTTTTGGCACCTTATTGATGTGGGTCAGTGTTCAATTGTACTTTTTACAGCGGACTGTATCAAGTACCTTGTGTTTTTTTTATATACAAATGGTGTGGTTTTTCTACATGTAGATAAAGACATTGAGTTTGTCTTCGACTTAGAAGTAAGACATTTGCTGGGTGAGTTAAATGGGCTTGGCCCAAAGATTTGACGTCGTCTGGGCTACCGAAGGGCACATAACTTATAATGAAAAGTTGAATATAGTAATGACCAGTCGCGATTGTACATAGTTAATGTAGCCGATTTCAATTAGCAAAAAGACCAGGCAAAAATCCAAAAGTGGAAAAACTGTTCCAATGCTGCTGGTAAGAGGCTAATCCGACGTATTTTTTGACGAGAAATCGAATGGTGCAAACCGCGTTGCTCTCCGACCAATACTTTTGGCTGTAGCCACAAATGAATAATCATTGATGTCAAGATCACGTGCCCAGCAACGGCTCTTACTCCATGGAAACCAAGGAAATTTGCAATTTTTCAACAGCTGGAGATGCCTGGCCCAATTGCGCATCTTTTGGCACCTTATTGATGTGGGTCAGTGTTCAATTGTACTTTTTTACAGCAGACTGTATCAAGTACCTTGTGTTTTTTTTATATACAAATGGTGTGGTTTTTCTACATGTAGATAAAGACATTGAGTTTGTCTTCGACTTAGAAGTAAGACATTTGCTGGGTGAGTTAAATGGGCTTGGCCCAAAGATTTGACGTCGTCTGGGCTACCGAAGGGCACATAACTTATAATGAAAAGTTGAATATAGTAATGACCAGTCGCGATTGTACATAGTTAATGTAGCCGATTTCAATTAGAAAAAAGACCAGGCAAAAATCCAAAAGTGGAAAAACTGTTCCAATGCTGCTGGTAAGAGGCTAATCCGACGTATTTTTTGACGAGAAATCGAATGGTGCAAACCGCGTTGCTCTCCGACCAATACTTTTGGCTGTAGCCACAAATGAATAATCATTGATGTCAAGATCACGTGCCCAGCAACGGCTCTTACTCCATGGAAACCAAGGAAATTTGCAATTTTTCAACAGCTGGAGATGCCTGGCCCAATTGCGCATCTTTTGGCACCTTATTGATGTGGGTCAGTGTTTAATTGTACTTTTTACAGCGGACTGTATCAAGTACCTTGAGTTTTTTTTTTATATACAAATGGTGTGGTTTTTCTACATGTAGATAAAGACATTGAGTTTGTCTTCGACTTAGAAGTAAGACATTTGCTGGGTGAGTTAAATG
>NW_027018435.1:0-27045 GCF_032854445.1 Liolophura sinensis
TTGGTTCCGCTGCATGTGAAGTAGTGTAACAAGTTCCCCCTGGGCACCTCCCCAGAACATCATTCGGAAAGAGCGTTTTTCAGCTCTTGCCGAGCTAGTTTTTCGGCCGCAATCTATAAGCTGTTTTTTCGAGCTTTCATCGATCTCTACGGCATTGAATGCCTTACGAGACTTAGCGCGTATCTCCTGCTTCAGATCAGAGTAGTTCTTGAGCTCCTGAACGACTTGCTTGAACTCTACGTCCGAAATAACACCATCAGATAATGCCGTAGATACCTGCGCACGGATGCTGTTAAGTTTGGCCTTGGCCAACAGCCGTATATCGTTATGTTTCTTGGCCTTTGCGTGAGGTCGGCGGCTAACAAATTTTCCGGCGACATTTAAGACACCGCAAGCTATGACTGCAGCTTCCATAGCCAAGACAGCAGGGGCTGCAATTATTGTTGCGAGTAGTCCCACACCTGCAACCCCTAGTCCCAAACCGGCCGTGAGCATGGCCGAATCAAGGGCCTCGGCGGCTAAGACACCGCGCCGGTACTTTTTGTACAGGGCCCGGCGGAGATCTCGCTCAGATTCAAGCTGCCTCTGTATTTCGCTGATATACTGCAGACGATGGGCGTGCGCCACACCCTCAGGGTGGTTTCAACCATCGGTGCGGTCGGGGTCAAGGGGTGGTCATCCGTCGGCTCTTCATCCGTGATCGCTAGGTACAGGCGTCCCATATTGCTCGTCCTACGAATCAATAACTCTAAATAACGTCCGGACTCTAAATAGATTTTCTCAAGATTGACCCCCTGCAAAGACCCGCATAGCCTCGAGAGAGCTCCGGATGACTGGGTCGCCCTGGGCCAGTAATTTGATCATAAGTCTGAGCTCCTTTCCATTGTGCTCTGCAGGCCACTTTAGTCTCACCCTGTTAATCAAGGAGGAACGGCGCTGAGTCCGCGCCAAGTATGATGTTGAAGATAAGTATAGATCCAGGATTTATTTCTAACATGGACGTAGATGGGGCGTGCGCTGTAAGGAATTCGGTCTCTACACCATCCTTCGCAGCTAGTGCGTAGATACCTGCACCTGGTCTACTACCCCGAGTTACCCTACAGCCGTTGTTTGGCATCCACGACACGAAATAGGTTCCGAAGTTGAAAACTTTTTTCACTTCACCACTAGCCCCCCCGAAGATCGGGACCGTCATCGGGGTCACCTTCAAATCTACAACCCAAGTGGGGTTGCGAGCTCTGGTAAGAACAAAGCGGTCTTCAAAGCGAATTAATGAGAGTTTTTGTTCTTCAATCACCTCAGAAGGTGACCTGCGCTCTTGCTCTACAGAGGATGAGACATCTTGAAGGGAAGCAAACGTGGCAGGTTCTGCTTGCCCCCCAGCAATCTTTTTTGCGGTGGTTCAAGCCATTTTTTAACTCGAAGGCGTAGATTTTACCTTCCTGGCCTTCGAGTTCGAACTTCGCCACATCTGTCAAGTCGGTTAAAGCCAGGCATGCAGAGCGGGGGCCGAATGCTTCCACCATACTTATTGTATTTCTAGGGTAGCACTGAGGTACTCTACATTAATATACTTACCGTTTTTGTCTAAAAGTGCCACGGTCAAGTGTGTTATATAGTCGGCGCGCAAGGCTTTGTACTGTGGGTTGGGAAATGAAACTGTCTTCCCGCAGTTTATCCCTTCACACGTTATTCTCACGTTTTCTGAGGTGCTCAGTTGATCCAAATGGACGAAGACTTCTTTGTGTGGGGCCAAGTTAGGTAGATTTTCACCCTCCATAGTCCCCCCTATGGGCGCAATCCAGTCGGAGAACCCTAAGATGGGGGCAAGCTCTTGGAGTATTATGAAGGTATTTCTAGGGAGTGTAAGGACTAAGCAGCCCGTGGCTTCATTCAATCCCAGAGAAATCCCATGCGGGCGGAATATGTCCTTGTCCAGCGTACAGACATTGTGGTAGCCCGTCGGCACTTTAACATATTTGCCATCAAGCAAGAAGCCCATTTTTGGGGGGATATTCACCCAGGCTGGGTAGAATGTTATCTCGCGAAGAGCGGTTTTAAGGCGGCCGTCGAGGTTGTTAAGGGCATGAGGTAGCGTGTGCTGTGCCCCATTTAGAATGTCAGTCAATGTGATGAACATTTTAGCCACAATGAACAGCGAGGCTTACAGGTTCAATAGAGAGGCCACTTACAAGTCCGGGGCATTTCATAGTATCCAAACCCACGCAGAGCAGCTCACGCGATTTGACATCTACATCGATGAAAAGAAGGCCTTTCCAGTCCAGTTCACAGATGTGTTGGCCAAGTACCGGCTGCCAAAGATAACCAGCAATGACATTGTTTGGGCCTGGAACACCAATCCTATGCAATTCTGGCAGAACCAAGTGAACTTCGCAGTCTGGTGCGCAACCACGGGCTGTGGCGTCTCTGCAAAAGACCATCTTCTCGCCCCAGACCAACGAATAAGGGCCCTGTACACGTTCCATGTATATTACCAAGTTAGGCGGGTCTTGGAAGAGATCCAGGCCCCCCTGCCGCAAGACAGAGCGTGGGCGACATTCGAAAACCCCTACGACAAGAGGGCCTATGAGAGGATTTGTAGGGAGTTTCACGCAGATAAGCACACAGACTGGCGCAGTGGGGTGAATCACGGCCTCGGAGTGGCATATTACTATGTCACGAGAACTGGCTACAGCCCCATTGGCGATGGGACCTTCGATCCGAGCAGGATGTCATTCTCTAGAAAGCCTACAGCGCTCCACGTCACCTACATCGAGCAGGACGCCGAGGAGGCTTGGGCGGCGTTCATTGTCGACACATCCCAAGGATTCACGCAGCCGGGCATAGAGCGCCTAAACGATTCCATCCGGACATACGTGTGGGCTATCCTAGGCGCCCAAGCGCAAACAAGGGCGCATATTCTGGGCACGGGCACAGCCTTCGACGCACAAAAACAGTTTGCCACGAACGTTGAAGACGTTATTTCCTCTCTGATCAACCTTCCGTCTGCAATCAAACGCTACCAGGATGTGCTACAGTATGCCGGGAGTGCTGTGGACTTTGTGTATGGCATAGGCCTATATATGGCCCCCCAGCGACATGCTTCTGCCATCGTCGTCGCTGGGGTTGGTATCGGCTTACTGCTGCTGTGGACTATGCGTTAAATACTTGCGAACAGCCACGAGCATTAGGCCACCTACTGCGACGACTAGAGCCCAGACATTATCGGCCAGCCACCCAGCCGCTTTCCCGAGAAGGTTCAATAGCCAGGACACGATACTGCCAATAATACCCGGAATCGCAGCGGCAGCCTTCCCAGCGAGCTTGCCAAGGGCGCGCACCAGGGACTGGAGATGCTTTTTCACCCATTCTTTAAGACCACGCCTGTCGGATGGAGGTGGTGTTGGCTGGATGCCCCCACTGGACCCGCCAGTCAGCGTCAACTTTATCGCTAGCCCCAGTGTCGAGATCGCCATCCCAATTGCCGTGAGAATGGAGACCACGGTTATTCCCTGCTCCCGGAAGAGGGTGCGGACGCGCTCGTCCAGACTGGTGTAGGATGCGATCGACCGTCTGCTTGATGCGACGTATTTGCGTGCGCAAGGCTTCGGCCGTTAAAGAGGCTGCTTCAAGCCGGGCCACCCTCTCGTCCTCGAGATTCCTTATCCGGTCTGCGATCCGACGCCGGGAGAATTCATGAGTGGCCTCCTCCAACTTCTGTTTTTGTTTTGCGATGTCCTTATCGAGACTTGACAGCTTGGCGAGGTTTTTCGCGTGTTCGCCTTCCGAGGTCTGCAGTGCCTTGTCAAGTCCCAGAAGTTCTCGCATGGGAAGAGGAGGGTCGTTTATCGTTTCAAGAGCCCGCCCGACCTCACTATCCGTCAAGCTTGTTTCCAGTGTGTGGACAGCATCAGCGGCCTTTTTCGCTGGTTGGCTTAAATCCTCCAGCTCCATGGTATCTGCCTCGCTGGCCGCGGCACCGAGTTCTGAACTCGCTGTCTCCAGGGCTGCGACTGCTGCCGGATGCAACGATGTCTGTTCTTTTCTTTTCCAGTCTATAAAGCCCAGCTCCCCTTCCCCCCTAACAACATTAACCCCTCCTTTATTGGCGACTGTTGAGAGGGCTAGCGGTTCACCTGTTCGTTTGTTGATGATGTCCAGTTTGGGGTGGGCCACGAGTCGCAGACGCCCTTGGACAACCTTAAACTTCGTGTAATCGCGAAAGAGGGGGGTAAGGCTGGGATCCGCCTTCACCAAGGCATCGTAATAATAATTCACGGCGGCCTGTGTCAGCTCCTGTTGAAGGTTTCTGGCGGCGCACCCCAGCTTTTGTTGCTTGGGAACATCATCACCTGCAAGGAGAGGGGTCTGTTCGTCGTCGATGTTGTTGTCCTCTTGGGAATCGTCGAACGCCGGATTATCAAAGTCAAAGTCTGCCATAATCCTCGTATTGAACATTGCAGGGTATACCTTCAATACACACAATGGATGCATACGGACGCAGGCTAAACCCTTTCAGAACACTCCGTAAGCCTCGGGGGGTACAAGGTGTACGGCAGTCCTTGGTCATCACCAATAACCCGAGTACGATCGACCAGAATCAACAACTCTTGGTCCGCTTCCCCAACCTCGGCGCAAATGACGTCATTGTGCCCGGTACCGTGCGCTTGGCCTTTTCGATCACGATCTATTCATCCGACCTGAACGCCACAGTGGTCGGGAATCTCGGACGCGCAGTAGTAAAGAAAACCAAGATCAGAATCAGCGGGAATGAGGTAATGTCCATCGACGACTCTGATGTGTTTCATTGGTACGGCGACTTATGGCTGACCAAGAAGGAACGGCGGAATGCGGCCTACCAAGGCATCGGCAGCAAAAACATGCATAAACTTGGAGTCCAAGCGGAGGACGCAAGTGACGACGAGGCTGGAGAAAAGGCCATAGCTCGCGCCTTCGATATGGTCACCGAAGAGGAGCTCGCTAGACAGATCCGCACACAGTTTGCCGGGGACGTCTCCATTCTATATGATCGCGTCCTCCGCCACCGAAAGTTTGTGAAGGACAAGTCTGATACTCTCTGGAACATAAACCTGAACAAGCCCGCAAGAGCAATGAAGGGCATCCTCATGCTGTTCGAGACTAAAGGAACCCCGTGGAATAGGAGGTCGGAATCCTTCTACAACCCGAAGATCACCAAAGTGGAAGTCATAATAGAAGGGGTCCCCAATCAGCTGTACAGCCAGGGCATGCGGGCGTACCAGCAGTGGGGCGAGGTCACCTGTTCTTCGCCAGCTCACCCCTACGGAAGCGGGACCCTGAGGTGGCCAGGGTCGTTAAAGACTTAGGCCTGGCAGACGTCTCCCTGGAAGAGTTCTTGACACACAAGCACGCCTTCTGGCTTGACCTTCGGCCAAGCGACGATGACGAGCTGCATGGCAGTGGGAGGCGCGTTCTGAACGCCAGCGAGGGGATTATGATACAGGTGACAAAAGAGAGAGAAGAGCCCGGCGTGTTGAACGTATATCTATGTGATCATGGATGCAAAGCTGCACATCGAGAATGGTAGATTCGTTAGCGCGCTTTATTGATGACGCCCACTGCGCGATTATCTGTGGGCAGACGAACTGCGGAAAAACAGTCTTCGTGCTGGACCTGCTTGAGGGGCCTTTCCGCGGTTTCTTTCATCACGTTGTGATCCTGTGCCCCACTCTTAAGCATAACGAGGCGTACCGGCGTCGATGGATACTGTCTGACCCTGAGGTCTATTGTTTTGATCCCGGCGAGCGGCTCAACGACTGCCTTAGAGCTTTCTACAGATTGTTCGAGGGGGAGCCCACCCTGTACATCATTGATGATTGTAGCGCGTTAGAGGCGATGAAGAAGAAACAAAAAATGCTGTCATTCATGGCTTTCTCGGGCCGTCATGCAAAGGAAAGTGTCTGGGTCCTCACTCAGAAAGACTTTCGCGAGCAGACAAGGTGGATGGCTTTATTCCACTGCAAAGATCGGCACTCGTTCAACGAATGCCTGGAGGAGAACCACATCATCGATGCCGAGAGCGAAAAGGCAGAGGTTTGACAGAAGCTCAAGAACAATCCGCATTCTAAGCTCCTGCTAATGACTGATACGCCCGCCACATCTAAGATTATATATTAGACGTAGTCGCCCCTATATATTAATAATGGATACCGACGAGCTTATAGACGATATTCTGGGCGCAGAGGAGGAGGAGAAGCCCAGCCAACAGCCCAGCAAACATGCACAGCAGCTCAGGTATAGGCTGGTTGCACTTGCGGTGGGTGGGCAGGTCAAGCGATATCTGGGAAAAGACGTAACAGCCGCTGAGATCGACGCCATGAGCGATGAAGACGTTGAAAGGCTGCATTCCTGGTACGAGGCTAAGCTCGGTGCGCGGATGGTTAACGGTCTCGGAGGTATGTTCTTGAGATCATATGTAAGGGCGGCCAGCTGGCTCCTACCAATCCCACCCGAGAATTGACCAATGCTCACGGCACAGCTCGCCACCGACCCATTTGTTGAACAGGCGCTTAGCAGTGCTAGCTGCTGGCTATACTACTGCTATGGTAAGTACTTGGCACCGTTAACCATGGCGCTAACCACTACTGAGCACTGCTCATTTAAACACCACTGCTCTCCTAGAAATGATGATCCAGAGGAACATGAGTACAACGAATCCGGAAGGCCCGAAGGAAGCGGAGGGGGTGACAGCGGATTCTACGAATGACGGCCCTGCGAAAAATCCCAAAAGAGTCGCTGCGGGTCGAGCGAGTGCTGCAGCGAGAAAGGCCAAGGCTGAAAAGCTCAAGGACGAGCTTCGCGAGGCAAAGGCTGTTTTGCTTGGTGCAGCTGATTCCACCAAGAAACAGCCGAAGGACCCGGATTCTAAGAAGGAGGGGGGAACCACAGATTTTGCGAAGGAACCGGATTCTACGAATGCACACCAAATCACCCGCTGGAGGGCGCCCCTAGCGTTATTAGGCGTTGGCGGCCTTGCAGTGCTTGTGTTGCTATGCGCGTGGCACAGCCGCTATACAGCACATGCATGAGGTGCAGATATTACGACGCATGCACGAGATGCAGATATCACGCCGCAAGAAAAGAATCTCCATTTGAATACACGTCGCGACCCTTTCTATATAGATCAGCATGTCTACTCCACCCGGTGACGAAAAAGTGCTGGTCAACGCCGCCTACCACGCCGCTGTGGTCTCTCTCCTGGCTACTGGGTACGCCCGTCTCGGCCAGATGTTCCTGAAAGGAGCCCTCCCGAAGCTGGACTTAACACCCCGTGACGTCGGCATGGTCATTGCAGATGTAGGCCTGGCCATGTTTTCGAAGGACCTGCTAATTAAACAAGGGCTCCTTCCTCCCAATATAATCAAGTAGTAATGGCCTCCATCGCAATGATGATGGGCAGCGCCATCGTAAACGCTTTGGCCTTCAGCGGGAGCAACTATATGTTTTCGATGCTGAGGAGTTCCGGTGTCGACAAAGAGCGGAGGCGCCATGACCGCGCTGTAGAGCAGCTCCAAGCCGCTCAGGAAAAATGGCCCCGAAAGTGCACTGAGCGCTTTTACTGGATCAGTGATGAACTTGCCGCCAGGGCCACGCTGTCCAAACGTTCCGGGATGTCGACGAGCCGCGAGTATTCTAGGGTCACGGGCAAAACTCTTACACGCGAGGCGTTGCTGGCTCAGAGCCACAGCTCTCCGATTTCTATGTGCCTAGTGAAGATCAAAAACACCGCGAGATGACCTTCGTCATCCTAGGAATGTGTGTGGTTGGGGGTGTGAGTTACGGAATCGCGAAACTCACCAAGTAATCCGAACTGACTGTGCGATTCGCCATCGAGCTCCCAGCCGGGCACGATCTGAGGTGGTTCTGCGCCGCGATGATTAACATCTTTTTCGTCGCAAATCTGTTAGAGGGCTGCTAGAATACCTTGATGACATGGCTAGTAAGGTGTCTGCTCGCCTGGCAAATATCTACTACAGCCCTCGTGGGTACTGGAAGGGCCGCGCGGCCATCCAGAAAATTGCCACAGCGGCTAAAGTCTCCAAAGATGTGGTCCGGGCCTGGCTGAAAAAGCAGGCTATCTGGCAGATATACCTGCCTCGTCCCCGAAAAATACCGAGGCCTATGTTCGACATTTCCATGCCAAATGACATCCACCAAGCTGATTTCTACCACATGATCGGCGAGGCCGGAAGCTGTATAAGTACGCGCTGACAGTTGTTGATGTCGCTTCTTGCTACAAGGAGGCGGAACCTCTGGCTACTAAAGATTCCAAAGAAGTAGCTGATGCTCTGTCTCGCATTTACAAGCGGGGACCCCTTCGATGGCCGACGCTTCTCCAAGTTGACCCTTGGCGCGAGTTTATGGGTGCGGTGAGCCAACTGCTGGCCAAACACGATGTCACAGTCTGCCGAGGCCGCGTGGATATCCACCGAGACCAAGGCATAGTGGAGCGTTTCAACCGTACTCTGGCTGAGCGGCTCTTTGGACATCAGTACGCCCAGGTGATGCGCCTCCCTCCCGAACACCGGTCTACTGAATGGGTGGCTCGGCCGCCCTCTGTTGTGGCCGCTCTGAATAACGAGACAACGAGACTGATCGGTAAAAAGCCGAAAGACGCCATCAAGGCAAAAGGGGTGCCCCATAAGCCTTCCTCGACGGTTCCAGGTCGTCCCGTTGGACTTAATGAGCGGAAGATCCCCGAGGGTGTTGGCGTTCGTTATCTCTATCAGCCTGGAGAGCTGGAGGGCGACCGCCGTCGCGCGACTGATCCTGTGTGGTCTCTAGAGATATATCGGCTTGGGCGCTCTGTCACAAAGCCTAATGAACACGTGCTGTACTATCTAGACGATACGTCGGATGGCCCGCGACGGGGATTTGTTCGTGAGAAGTTGCTTATAGTGCCTGCGGATACTCATCTTCCCCCGGATGGGGTTCTACAGCGCTAGTAGTTCCTGGATGTCCCATCCTGCACATCATCCTGCGGGTGCGGCATCTCTATGGCCGTAAGCCAAGGTGTGGACACCATCTTCGGCGATCCAGCGCTTACTATCGAAGGGGGACAGTGAGACCTTATTCAGGTGCTGCCCATAGATATGGTGGCGCTCTGATCGCAGCACGTCCATACCGTGTCAGAAGATCTTCTTCTCGAAGAGGGCCTCTTTGTACTGCTTATGGCGGATGCACTTTTCCACAACTCCCTTTTTCACGCCCTTGGCCTTCTTAATGTTGGCTCCGCCTGCCTCCAGAATGGAGTACATCTTGGGGCGCAGACCAGTGTGTTCGGCGATCGGCCGCCCCGCGCACTCGTCCTTCATTTTCCCCAAGACCTTCATATTTGCTACGCTGTGCAGGGGGTGGTCTTGTGGGTAATCTGAGGTGTCGTACAGGTTTGCATTCTCAGCCATATCCCTATAAACAACCTCAGTCTGAATCTCGAGTAGCAGACTATCCGTGTCAGTGTAGAGGAGCTGGCAGCGCTCTCCGTACTGGGCCTTCATGTGGTTGTAGTAGAAGTCGTACATCAGATGCTTGGAGAGATCTAGAATGCTCATGCCCACGTAGATAGGTCGGTTTAGGACTAGACGGGTCTTGTGCATCTGAATCGCTGCGGGGTCATCATCAAATATGTTTGTCCATGCGAAGCTCGGGCTGGCTAACAAGCGTCGGAGCTTGTCGTCTTCTCCAGAGCATACCAGCTTGACGTCCACACGCTTCCGGAGGTTCTCCATGGTTTTGGGGACCAGCTTTTCGACCTCGGTAGACGCTTTCTTGCCTAGAAGGCTGTGCTGATAGTCAGACATCCACTCCTTCTGTACCACCAGACGCTCCGGGGCTAATGGGTAGCTGTTATGTGCGTTATGTAGGTCCGCCGGATACTGTAGGTCGGCCTCGAGGATGTAACCGGAAAGACTGTCGTGGGGGTGGGTAGCAATCGTTTCACCGAGACGCTGCGCGTCACCTACCCACTGGAAGCGGCCCGTCGGAAGAAACTGACTCATAGCCCAGCCGTATAGATTATTGGCGTCTAGGTTTTGGATGTAGCTGTTTGGGCTTTCAGGGTTGTATCCCTCCACCTGCGAATTATTGGCTTTGGTGTGTCGCTTACTTACCATGGAGATACCTCTTTGCAACCCCTTCTCAATGAAGAGATGTTGGTCGTAGTCAACAGCTCCAGCTCTACCCCAGTCTTCTTGACCAGTGCATCCCACGAGAGACCTGGCCTCGTAAAGTAGTGAGCAGGGTCCAATCCATACTGCCGTAAACAAGTCTTCCGGAAGGCCTCAAACACATCAGCCAATAGGAGCACGTCTGTGCGGCAGTAAAGGTCTGTGTAGTCCCCCAGATTGGTGCAGTCAAATGCCTTCCATACCTGTTGAGCGTGGATGTAGTCCTCATCGCTAATGCCTCCGACTTTGAGCTTACTGTAGAAAGCCTCTTTGGGTGGGAGGCTGGACTCGTCGAAGCGCTCCCAGGAGTCCATATACTCATAGGGGTAGACACCCTTGTGCATGAGTAGCTTTCGTTTTTCTTCGGCGGACTTATACCGGGCTGTGATGTGGAAAGCCTCAGGTTTGTTGGCCTCAACCAGGTTGTCAAGGGAAGTCGGTAAGAATTGAACGCTGTCGATGAAGCGATGCTGCCCCAGCGAGAAGGAGATGTACTTTTCCGTGTTGTTGGGGATGCAGGAGATGCGGCCCTCCACCTTACTTATGGCTTGCATCAGGTGCCCGGCGTAGCCCCGTAGGTTGTGGAAGACTACTGGTATGGCCTTCTTGGGGCCCAGCCGCAACTTTAGGTTGCATGCGTTATGGGCCGCGCCTCTGTACTTGCCGGTGATATGGCAGTGGTCGCGCACAGAATCGGCGCCTAGAGGCTTCTCACACACGTGGCAGGTTGCGGCGTTGTTGTGGGCCTGCCAATCTTGGGGAGTCATATTCATGGCTATAGGGTTGGCTAGAACATTTTTGATTTCCCGCTCCTCCTGTTGGCGAGCTCTGAGGAAGTGTTCCCTCACGTTAGGGCCTCTGTATTCCACGGGGCGTTTTGTGTGGCCATCGCAATGCACCACAACATAGCAGTAACTGCAGGGCTCGTGGTGCTAAGTCTTTTGAGTGCAGCTCTCTGTAGGTGACGGCTGCGGGCCTTCAACCTTTCTGGTCAGAGCCTCGAAGTCGGCATATATGATGAACGGAGCCGGTAGCTGTTTGTGGTGGTTCTGAAAGGTGAACTTGTTTTCCCCCTCCTGGGGCATTTCCACCCTCACCGCCGTCTGGCCAATCCCTCGGCATTCCGGCTTATGCGCCTCGAGCAGATCCTCCCTTGTGTAACCGTGTAAGCAGCGCTCGCAGAAGTGTTTGCGATTTCGTTTCTTACTTTCTTGGAGCAGGAGACGATCGAGATCTTTTATCCACGTATAATGGAATTTGCCCGCCTTCTCAATCAGCAGCAGATTGATTCGGGGCGTTTCGCCGGGCTTCTTGCTGAGGCGGTGCACGATCACACCCTTGTCCCACCCGAACACGTTGATGGCGAGGTTGTTCTTTTCCTCCACTTTAGGGATCTGAGAGATGGGCGTGGGGGCGTCAATCCCACTAAAGTCAAGACCATCATTGGTGGGATACTTTGTTGGTCTCTGAGGATCCCGGGCGGCTGGAAATAAGGCAGACCAGAGTGCCCATCTGAGGTAGTCGTCGTCTTTGTTCTTCACATTGATGACTGCTTTTTTGTTACTCACAGCTGCAGGTAGGGGGATGTAGGACCCCCCTCTCAGTGGCTGATACCTTGCAATGTCAAGCCGGAGTGTTTGCACGCTATTGACAACCCACCCTGACCCTCGCTGTGTCCATTTTTCCAGCACCTCCTGGGTGGTGGGGAAGGCCTTATCTAGAGCCCCGTCAATGTCACCAGCCTCTAAGAGGGCCTCCTGTTTGCTGTGGAGCACTGGGCTGGTATACTCTTCACTGCCATCGGCGTTGCCCTTTCGCAGCTGAACCCTGAGGCCTAGTTGGAACTTAACCCCGTTGAGTGCCAGGATCTCTTCTTCTAGCTTCTGGCGAATAATGGCTCGAATTTCTTCTAAGAAGGCTATTGGGTCCGTCCAAACGCCTTCGGGTACGCCCATCTCCCAGACCCGGAGGAGATTCCTTATGGCCCGGCCGGTGTTAGTGAATTCTAGTTTCTTTTCGCCCAGTATTCCGCCTAGCAATTCATCCAACTCCTCGTTACTGAGGAGGTTCTTGGCGTCTTGCTTCAACCTCTCATTACTGAGCGGGTTCTTGACGTCTTGCTTCAACTCCTTGTTACTTCGGGAGCTCAACTCAGCCACAGCCGTTTTATGCCTGTCGAGGATCCCCTGCAATTCTTCCAAGGCATTGCGGGACTGTGGGTACTTAGGCCGCACACCTAGGAGCGTCTCAAACTCCCCCCGTAGTGCTCACGCTTTTTGATGGTGCCTCATTGTACGCGCCGATATCATCATTATACTAATAAAAGCATCTCTCTAATTGTAAATTTCGATAGCCGCCAGCCGTTTGAACTCATCCAAGAAAGTCTTGAGCCTCCGCTGTCTTTCACGCATCTGGACCCTATTATATCCGCAGGCCATGCAAAGCTGAAATCGGTTTTTAACACCCCGACCACAGCTAATACATGGCAGGGTACCAAGACCCTTGCGCAGGCGGTTTAGGTGAACCCCACAGTACTCCCCCAGACAACTCTTACCACAGAGCTCCATGGAGCCTATGGGTAGCCACCGGCAATTATTATAACCCTTTGGCATGTTGTTGTTGTATACACAATTGGTGCAGAAGCATATCTGAGCAATGGGTATGTCTAATAGAACCCCAGATGGGGGGTGGGGCCTCTATTTTGTTCTGGGGGGGCCCCCAAGGGGGGGTTGTGCCAGAACCTATAGTGTGTACTAGAACTTCTGGACCTCGCCGGGAATAGGGGCTGGGGGCCTCCATTTGCCAAATGGAGAGTGCGCCAGAACCCTCCTTCCCCCTACTACTCATTAAGCTAATCTTATGTTGGCCTAACCAAAAATAGCCCAGGGCAATAACATACATGTAAATTGAAAGAAAAGTACATTTTTAGGGTCTACCCTACTCTGAGTGCCATATTGATAATTCATGAAATCCTATGGTATAGGCTCAGAAAATGGGATTGTTTTGCCTGAACCGACATGATTGCCATGGACCCATGACTGACGTGAATTTAAGCTAGGGAAGATTTAATGCGGTCAACAGCGGAAAATATACCTTACCGTCAGCCTGACACATTTCAGGCTCTTTCTCCCTGTAACCTTCGTCATTGCGTTGCGCAATAAGAGTTACCCCACTACCCCATATGATAATGATACAACGTCTGTACAATAAATAAATAAATCATTGTAGCACTGAGTCCATCCCCACCTCTCAGAAAAAAAATCTGGGTTGAATTAAAAAGATTGAAGTTATGCTTACAGACAGTAATGGAAATATAGTAGTTTTTTGCAGTGTTTCAATGCTAAAGCTCTGTTACATTTCAAACTCAGAAGTAGCTCACTTGATGCTACAAAATGTCTGTTGACGGCTAGGTGCTAGGTACCGTCAAAGTTCTAGCAGTCACGACAGTCAATGTGACCACAAGGCAGCAAAGAGAGTATTCAAGATTCTTTATGAAAATTACACAGAATTGAGAAGAGGAGCTGAGTAGGGTTGCCATGACAGTGATGGCAATCTGCACCATATTTTTGAGAGGCGGTGCTGGATAACAGCACAGTGCGTCCATCTAGATGGACTAACAACTCCCACAGAGTTCCCCATTATCTTGTCTGCAGTTAGAACTTTCCTGATGCTTCCTACCTGACATTTTCTCATTAATCAATCCCTAGGCAAGGGGAGGGGACTTTTCTTGGATTAAAATTATCCTCTGTTCAGTTTAAATCACTCATGACCCAGTAAAACTTTCAACATGTAGCCATGTTTACCATCTCTAATTTTTGTGTGGATGAGCGTGATGCGAAGTGCATTTTTCTAACGCTGTGGGTGACTGCTTCAGGGCCTAAGGGTTATAGCATTCACCTTCAGGTCTGAAGACCTGGTAACAACTCCAGGTGGGGTCATCCCAAAGACTTTAAAAATGGTACTTGTTGCTGCATGGCTTGGCGCTCAGCACTTCGGCCGCATGTACTTGCTCTGGTATACTTACACCTAATGACTCGCCTCTACACATACAGTATGCCACAGACTTCAGGATATGTTTAACTTTTCTTTCCTTACTTCATCTGATTTTCTTATAAACAGGAGTTCAGATTTCAACAACTGTGTAAGGTGAAGATTTCTGACAAATGGCCTGAACAGACGACTGGCAGAGGACAGTTGTTAACCTGTTCCAGTAAATATGGCCTCACATTTGTGGGGGGTCCAAGTGGTAAGTAAAATCAACTCTCTCACACTTCAAACTTCATGTGCATTTACCAATGGATCATGGCTTGGCAAGTAGGTGCGTTCTTGTTTTTTGGGGTTTTTTTTGCAGAAAGGGTGGCAGGGGTGGCTAGTGGGCCATGTGCATGTAAAAATAAAACCTAGGCAGATATTTACATATATCATGTATCTACATATGAACTACTTTTATCAATACACAACAGTTCTGCTGAATTCAGTTTAGTTTGTTCTGCAGCAAACTGAAGACGGGTTGGATTTACCCATATGGATTTACCCCAGGCTCTGCCCGGTTTCCTCCCACCATAATGCTGGCCGCTGTCGTATAAGTGAAATATTCTTGAGTACGGCATAAAACACCAATCAAATAAATAAATAAATAAATATTTTGTTCTGTGAAATTTAGAATTCGTCTTGCAGGAGATTTGTACTTGACTGACAGTGTTTTACGACACATCAGAATCTTTGTGCTCCAAAACTCCATGGCTCTGTGCATTTGGATATATTTAAAATATAAAATATTTTGGGTACAAATACCTGTTTATCCAGACTGGTACTTCATTAATGAACCGTTGAAGTATGCTATTAAAATTTTGTCATGGAGATGGCTGTTGAGGATCTGTGCCTATTTATTCAACTGGTTTTTGTGCGTATATTTGTTTTATGCAACTGTAGTGGTGGAGATGTACCAGCCTTCAGATTTATTCAGTAATCTATAAATTCTGCTAATATCAGACTGGAAATGGTAAACCGATAAATTACGATTGTTTATTCACCTATAGTGTAATAATTAGGATGGGTCTAACGGTCTTACTTGTGCAAAAAAAGAAAAAAACCTTCACATCAATATCAGAAGCTGAAGTATTCATAGCACCAGTATTGGTACGGTAATCCATTTTGGCACATGTTGTGCTGTACCAATACTTTCTTAATCGGTCCCCAAAATCCTTCAGTGTCAAAATATATTTTTTTTCTGTGAAATAATTCACATCAGGAAGTGTCAATCATCATTCATCATTCACATGTAAATTATATACATGTTTACTGTCTTTTTGTCATATTCTTATTAACCTTAACCATATGTCAGTTGGATTAAATGATCGAGTAAAGTCTTGTTGTGTAAATACCTCGGTTTTGTTGGTGTCCTAGGGTTCACAGTCCTGAAAACAGCAGATATTTCCCACAGAGATGGTCAGCACCCCAAAGACAAGAGCACAGTGGTGATAACTGACTGCCCTGTCTGGATGAATGTGAGCACTGCGCAGCCACCCATCTCTCTCACCCTCAGTTCCGACGATCAGATCTTACTACTTGTTATGATCAGCAATGACAACCTCGTCGCTTTCTTCTACACCATTAACAGTTTCAGTCAACAGGTAACCCATTCCAACTTTTTAACCCCCAAAACTTCGATGGCAGGCAAAGATTTGCTGTACGTAATTCCAAACCAGCAAAGCTTTGATGTAAGTAATTCCAGACCAGCAAAGGTGTGGGGTACGTAATTCCAGACCAACAAAGGTGTGGGTTACATAATTCCAGATCAGCAAAGGTTTGGTGTGCGTAATTCCAGACCAGCAAAGGTGTGGGGTACGTAATTCCAGATCAGCAAAGGTTTGGTGTACGTAATTCCAGACCAGCAAAGGTGTGGGGTACGTAATTCCAGATCAGCAAAGGTGTGATATACATAATTCCAGACCAGCAAAGGTGTGATGTAAGTAAGTCCAGACCAGCAAAGGTGTGGGTTATGTAATTCCAGACCAACAAAGGTGTGGGGTACGTAATTACAGAGCAGCAAAGGTGTGGGGTACGTAATTCCAGACCAGCAAAGGTGTGGGTTATGTAATTCCAGACCAACAAAGGTGTGGGGTACGTAATTACAGAGCAGCAAAGGTGTGGGGTACGTAATTCCAGATCAACAAAGGTGTGGGGTACATAATTCCAGACCAACAAAGGTGTGGGGTACATAATTACAGACCAACAAAGGTGTGGGGCACGTAATTCCAGACCAACAAAGGTGTGGGGTACTTAATTCCCGACCAGCAAAGGTGTGGGGTACGTAATTCCAGACCAACAAAGGTGTGGGGTAAGTAATTCCAGACCAACAAAGGTGTGGGGCACGTAATTCCAGACCAGCAAAGCTTTGGGGTACTTAATTCCAGACCAGCAAAGGTGTGGGGTACGTAATTCCAGACCAACAAAGGTGTGGGTTATGTAATTCCAGACCAACAAAGGTGTGGGTTATGTAATTCCAGACCAACAAATGTGTGGGGTACGTAATTCCAGACCAACAAAGGTGTGGGGCACGTAATTCCAGACCAGCAAAGGTGTGGGGTACGTAATTCCAGACCAACAAAGGTGTGGGGTACGTAATTCCAGAGCAGCAAAGGTGTGGGTTATGTAATTCCAGACCAACAAAGGTGTGGGTTATGTAATTCCAGACCAACAAAGGTGTGGGTTATGTAATTCCAGACCAACAAAGGTGTGGGGTATGTAATTCCAGACCAACAAAGGTGTGGGGCACGTAATTCCAGACCAGCAAAGGTGTGGGGTACGTAATTCCAGACCAACAAAGGTGTGGGTTATGTAATTCCAGACCAACAAAGGTGTGGGTTATGTAATTCCAGACCAACAAAGGTGTGGGGTACTTAATTCCAGACCAGCAAAGGTGTGGGGTACGTAATTCCAGACCAACAAAAGTGTGGGGTACGTAATTCCAGACCAACAAAGGTGTGGGGTACTTAATTCCAGACCAACAAAGGTGTGGGGTATGTAATTCCAGACCAACAAAGGTGTGGGTTATGTAATTCCAGACCAACAAAGGTGTGGGTTATGTAATTCCAGACCAGCAAAAGTTTGGGGTACTTAATTCCAGACCAGCAAAGGTGTGGGGTACGTAATTCCAGACCAACAAAGGTGTGGGTTACGTAATTCCAGACCAACAAAGGTGTGGGTTATGTAATTCCAGACCAACAAAGGTGTGGGGTACGTAATTCCAGACCAACAAAGGTGTGGGGCACGTAATTCCAGACCAGCAAAGGTTTGGGGTACGTAATTCCAGACCAACAAAGGTGTGGGTTATGTAATTCCAGACCAACAAAGGTGTGGGGTGCTTAATTCCAGACCAGCAAAGGTGTGGGGTACATAATTCCAGACCAACAAAGGTGTGGGTTATGTAATTCCAGACCAACAAAGGTGTGGGTTATGTAATTCCAGACCAACAAAGGTGTGGGGCACGTAATTCCAGACCAACAAAGGTGTGGGGTACGTAATTCCAGACCAGCAAAGGTTTGGGGTACTTAATTCCAGACCAGCAAAGGTGTGGGTTACGTAATTCCAGATCAGCAAAGGTGTGATGTACGTAATTCCAGACGAGCAAAGGTGTGGGGTACGTAATTCCAGATCAGCAAAGGTTTGGTGTACGTAATTCCAGACCAGCAAAGGTGTGGGGTACGTAATTCCAGATCAGCAAAGGTGTGGGGTACGTAATTCCAGACCAACAAAGGTGTGATGTACGTAATTCCAGACCAGCAAAGGTGTGGGGTACGTAATTCCAGACCAACAAAGGTGTGATGTACGTAATTCCAGACCAGCAAAGGTGTGGGGTACGTAATTACAGACCAACAAAGGTGTGGGGTACTTAATTCCAGACCAACAAAGGTGTGATGTACGTAATTCCAGACCAGCAAAGGTGTGGGTTATGTAATTCCAGACCAACAAAGGTGTGGGGTACGTAATTACAGAGCAGCAAAGGTGTGGGGTACGTAATTCCAGATCAACAAAGGTGTGGGGTACATAATTCCAGACCAACAAAGGTGTGGGGTACGTAATTACAGACCAACAAAGGTGTGGGGCACGTAATTCCAGACCAACAAAGGTGTGGGGTACTTAATTCCAGACCAGCAAAGGTGTGGGGTACGTAATTACAGACCAACAAAGGTGTGGGGTACGTAATTCCAGACCATCAAAGGTGTGGGGTACTTAATTCCAGACCAGCAAAGGTGTGGGGTACATAATTCCAGACCAGCAAAGGTGTGGGTTATGTAATTCCAGATCAACAAAGGTGTGGGTTATGTAATTCCAGACCAGCAAAGGTGTGGGGTACGTAATTCCAGACCAGCAAAGGTATGGGGTACTTAATTCCAGACCAGCAAAGGTGTGGGGTACGTAATTCCAGACCAGCAAAGGTGTGGGGTACGTAATTCCAGATCAGCAAAGGTTTGGTGTACGTAATTCCAGACCAGCAAAGGTGTGGGGTACGTAATTCCAGATCAGCAAAGGTGTGATATACATAATTCCAGACCAGCAAAGGTGTGATGTAAGTAAGTCCAGACCAGCAAAGGTGTGGGTTATGTAATTCCAGACCAACAAAGGTGTGGGGTACGTAATTACAGAGCAGCAAAGGTGTGGGGTACGTAATTCCAGACCAGCAAAGGTGTGGGTTATGTAATTCCAGACCAACAAAGGTGTGGGGTACGTAATTACAGAGCAGCAAAGGTGTGGGGTACGTAATTCCAGATCAACAAAGGTGTGGGGTACATAATTCCAGACCAACAAAGGTGTGGGGTACATAATTACAGACCAACAAAGGTGTGGGGCACGTAATTCCAGACCAACAAAGGTGTGGGGTACTTAATTCCCGACCAGCAAAGGTGTGGGGTACGTAATTCCAGACCAACAAAGGTGTGGGGTACGTAATTCCAGACCAACAAAGGTGTGGGGCACGTAATTCCAGACCAGCAAAGCTTTGGGGTACTTAATTCCAGACCAGCAAAGGTGTGGGGTACGTAATTCCAGACCAACAAAGGTGTGGGTTATGTAATTCCAGACCAACAAAGGTGTGGGTTATGTAATTCCAGACCAACAAATGTGTGGGGTACGTAATTCCAGACCAACAAAGGTGTGGGGCACGTAATTCCAGACCAGCAAAGGTGTGGGGTACGTAATTCCAGACCAACAAAGGTGTGGGGTACGTAATTCCAGAGCAGCAAAGGTGTGGGTTCTGTAATTCCAGACCAACAAAGGTGTGGGTTATGTAATTCCAGACCAACAAAGGTGTGGGTTATGTAATTCCAGACCAACAAAGGTGTGGGGTATGTAATTCCAGACCAACAAAGGTGTGGGGCACGTAATTCCAGACCAGCAAAGGTGTGGGGTACGTAATTCCAGACCAACAAAGGTGTGGGTTATGTAATTCCAGACCAACAAAGGTGTGGGTTATGTAATTCCAGACCAACAAAGGTGTGGGGTACTTAATTCCAGACCAGCAAAGGTGTGGGGTACGTAATTCCAGACCAACAAAAGTGTGGGGTACGTAATTCCAGACCAACAAAGGTGTGGGGTACTTAATTCCAGACCAACAAAGGTGTGGGGTATGTAATTCCAGACCAACAAAGGTGTGGGTTATGTAATTCCAGACCAACAAAGGTGTGGGTTATGTAATTCCAGACCAGCAAAGGTGTGGGGTACGTAATTCCAGACCAGCAAAAGTTTGGGGTACTTAATTCCAGACCAGCAAAGGTGTGGGGTACGTAATTCCAGACCAACAAAGGTGTGGGTTATGTAATTCCAGACCAACAAAGGTGTGGGTTATGTAATTCCAGACCAACAAAGGTGTGGGGTACGTAATTCCAGACCAACAAAGGTGTGGGGCACGTAATTCCAGACCAGCAAAGGTTTGGGGTACGTAATTCCAGACCAACAAAGGTGTGGGTTATGTAATTCCAGACCAACAAAGGTGTGGGGTGCTTAATTCCAGACCAGCAAAGGTGTGGGGTACATAATTCCAGACCAACAAAGGTGTGGGTTATGTAATTCCAGACCAACAAAGGTGTGGGTTATGTAATTCCAGACCAACAAAGGTGTGGGGCACGTAATTCCAGACCAACAAAGGTGTGGGGTACGTAATTCCAGACCAGCAAAGGTTTGGGGTACTTAATTCCAGACCAGCAAAGGTGTGGGTTACGTAATTCCAGATCAGCAAAGGTGTGATGTACGTAATTCCAGACGAGCAAAGGTGTGGGGTACGTAATTCCAGATCAGCAAAGGTTTGGTGTACGTAATTCCAGACCAGCAAATGTGTGGGGTACGTAATTCCAGATCAGCAAAGGTGTGGGGTACGTAATTCCAGACCAACAAAGGTGTGATGTACGTAATTCCAGACCAGCAAAGGTGTGGGGTACGTAATTCCAGACCAACAAAGGTGTGATGTACGTAATTCCAGACCAGCAAAGGTGTGGGGTACGTAATTACAGACCAACAAAGGTGTGGGGTACTTAATTCCAGACCAACAAAGGTGTGATGTACGTAATTCCAGACCAGCAAAGGTGTGGGTTATGTAATTCCAGACCAACAAAGGTGTGGGGTACGTAATTACAGAGCAGCAAAGGTGTGGGGTACGTAATTCCAGATCAACAAAGGTGTGGGGTACATAATTCCAGACCAACAAAGGTGTGGGGTACGTAATTACAGACCAACAAAGGTGTGGGGCACGTAATTCCAGACCAACAAAGGTGTGGGGTACTTAATTCCAGACCAGCAAAGGTGTGGGGTACGTAATTACAGACCAACAAAGGTGTGGGGTACGTAATTCCAGACCATCAAAGGTGTGGGGTACTTAATTCCAGACCAGCAAAGGTGTGGGGTACATAATTCCAGACCAGCAAAGGTGTGGGTTATGTAATTCCAGATCAACAAAGGTGTGGGTTATGTAATTCCAGACCAGCAAAGGTGTGGGGTACGTAATTCCAGACCAGCAAAGGTATGGGGTACTTAATTCCAGACCAGCAAAGGTGTGGGGTATGTAATTCCAGACCAACAAAGGTGTGGGTTATGTAATTCCAGACCAACAAAGGTGTGGGTTATGTAATTCCAGACCAACAAAGGTGTGGGGTACGTAATTCCAGACCAACAAAGGTGTGGGGCACGTAATTCCAGACCAACAAAGGTGTGGGGTATGTAATTCCAGACCAACAGAGGTGTGGGGCACGTAATTCCGGACCAGCAAAGGTGTGGGGTACGTAATTCCAGACCAACAAGGTGTGGGTTATGTAATTCCAGACCAACAAAGGTGTGGGTTATGTAATTCCAGACCAACAAAGGTATGGGGTACTTAATTTCAGACCAGCAAAGGTGTGGGGTACGTAATTACAGACCAACAAAAGTGTGGGGTACGTAATTCCAGACCAACAAAGGTGTGGGGTACTTAATTCCAGACCAGCAAAGGTGTGGGTATGTAATTCCAGACCAACAAAGGTGTGGGTTATGTAATTCCAGACCAACAAAGGTGTGGGTTATGTAATTCCAGACCAGCAAAGGTGTGGGGTACGTAATTCCAGACCAGCAAAAGTTTGGGTACTTAATTCCAGGCCAGGAAAGGTGTGGGGTACGTAATCCTAGACCAACAAAGGTGTGGGTTATGTAATTCCAGACCAACAGTGGTGTGGGTTATGTAATTCCAGACCAACAAAGGTGTGGGGTACGTAATTCCAGACCAACAAAGGTGTGGGGCACGTAATTCCAGACCAGCAAATTGTGTGGGGTACGTAATTCCAGACCAGCAAAGGGTTTGGGGTACGTAATTCCAGACCAACAAAGGTGTGGGTTATGTAATTCCAGACCAACAAAGGTGTGGGGTACTTAATTCCAGACCAGCAAAGGTGTGGGGTACATAATTCCAGACCAACAAAGGTGTGGGTTATGTAATTCCAGACCAACAAAGGTGTGGGTTATGTAATTCCAGACCAACAAAGGTGTGGGGCACGTAATTCCAGACCAGCAAAGGTGTGGGGTACGTAATTCCAGACCAGCAAATGTTTGGGGTACTTAATTCCAGACCAGCAAAGGTGTGGGTTACGTAATTCCAGATCAGCAAAGGTGTGATGTACGTAATTCCATACGAGCAAAGGTGTGGGGTACGTAATTCCAGATCAGCAAAGGTTTGGTGTACGTAATTGCAGACCAGCAAAGGTGTGGGGTACGTAATTCCAGATCAGCAAAGGTGTGATGTACGTAATTCCAGACCAACAAAGGTGTGATGTACGTAATTCCAGACCAGCAAAGGTGTGGGGTACGTAATTCCAGACCAACAAAGGTGTGATGTACGTAATTCCAGACCAGCAAAGGTGTGGGGTACGTAATTACAGACCAACAAAGGTGTGGGGTACGTAATTCCAGACCAACAAAGGTGTGATGTACGTAATTCCAGACCAGCAAAGGTGTGGGTTATGTAATTCCAGACCAACAAAGGTGTGGGGTACGTAATTACAGAGCAGCAAAGGTGTGGGGTACGTAATTCCAGATCAACAAAGGTGTGGGGTACATAATTCCAGACCAACAAAGGTGTGGGGTACGTAATTACAGACCAACAAAGGTGTGGGGCACGTAATTCCAGACCAACAAAGGTGTGGGGTACTTAATTCCCGACCAGCAAAGGTGTGGGGTACGTAATTCCAGACCAACAAAGGTGTGGGGTAAGTAATTCCAGACCAACAAAGGTGTGGGGTACTTAATTCCAGACCAGCAAAGGTGTGGGGTACATAATTCCAGACCAGCAAAGGTGTGGGTTATGTAATTCCAGACCAACAAAGGTGTGGGTTATGTAATTCCAGACCAACAAAGGTGTGGGGCACGTAATTCCAGACCAGCAAAGGTGTGGGGTACGTAATTCCAGACCAGCAAAGGTTTGGGGTACTTAATTCCAGACCAACAAAGGTGTGGGGTACGTAATTCCAGACCAACAAAGGTGTGGGTTATGTAATTCCAGACCAACAAAGGTGTGGGTTATGTAATTCCAGACCAACAAAGGTGTGGGTTATGTAATTCCAGACCAACAAAGGTGTGGGGCACGTAATTCCAGACCAGCAAAGGTGTTGTGTACGTAATTCCAGACCAGCAAAGGTTTGGGGTACTTCATTCCAGACCAACAAAGGTGTGGGGTACGTAATTACAGACCAACAAAGGTGTGGGTTATGTAATTCCAGACCAACAAAGGTGTGGCTTATGTAATTCCAGACCAACAAAGGTGTGGGGTATGTAATTCCAGACCAACAAAGGTGTGGGGCACGTAATTCCAGACCAGCAAAGGTGTGGGGTACGTAATTCCAGACCAGCAAAGGTGTGGGGTACGTAATTCCAGACCAACAAAGGTGTGGGTTATGTAATTCCAGACCAACAAAGGTGTGGGTTATGTAATTCCAGACCAGCAAAGGTGTGGGGTACGTAATTCCAGACCAACAGAGGTGTGGGTTATGTAATTCCAGACCAGCAAAGGTGTGGGATATGTAATTCCAGACCAACAAAGGTGTGGGATACGTAATTCCAGACCAACAAAGGTGTGGGGTACGTAATTCCAGACCAACAAAGGTGTGGGGTACGTAATTCCAGACCAACAAAGGGTTGGTGTATATAATTACAGAGCAGCAAAGTCATGCCAGTATTATCATGATTACTGCGTAGGAAATGGAAATGATCATCCCTGCATTTTTGTTATCTATGATGGGTGTGTATTTTGCCTGTTGCTTGTGGCAATTTGCCAACTAGTTTGCTCCAAAATTACTATGCTGTAGTGTTTTATATGATGGTTAGCTCGGCATAAGTTGTAGGTTACATTGCAGGATGATAAAGTTTGTTTATGTTCTGAATGGGCAAACCTAGATCATTGAACCACTCATTCAGTGATGTGTCAGTTGATGTGTGCATCTGTTGTGATGTTTTCAGGAGTCAGCTGATGTGTTTGTCTGTTGTGATGTTTTCAGGAGTCAGCTGATGTGTTTGTCTGTTGTGGTGTTTCATGAGTCAGCTGATGTGTTTGTCGGTTGTGATGTTTTCAGGAGTCAGCTTATGTGTTCGTCTGATGTGATGTTTTTAGGAGTCACCTGATGTGTTTGTCTGTTGTGATGTTTTCATTAGTCACCTGATGGGTTCGTCTGTTGAGATGTTTTCAGGAGTCAGCTGATGTGTTTGTCTGTTGTGTTGTTTCAGGGTTCAGCTGCTGTGGTGAGAACCAGTTATCAGATTGACAATCAAGGGCTCCGCCTCCTGGACTCTGCCTGGAACCCAGCCCTGCCCCACCTACTGGCTCTCTGTTTGTCCGATGGCAGTCTAGCCCTTCTCAGTGTTACGGACAAGGTGGTGGTCATGGCCAGACTTCCTCCATCCACCCAGGCTACCTGCTGTAAGTCATATCTGCCAGACTTCCCCCACCAACCCAGGCTACCTGCTGTAAGTTATGTCTGCCAGACTTCCCCCACCCGCCCAGGCTCTCTGCTGTAAGTTATGTCTGCCAGACTTCCCCCACCCACCCAGGCTGTCTGCTGTAAGTCATATCTGCCAGACTTCCAACACCCACCCACCCCACCCAGGTTATCTGCTGTAAGTTATGTCTGCCAGACTTCCCCCACCCACCCAGGCTACCTGCTGTAAGTCATATCTGCCAGACTTCCCCCACCAACCCAGGCTACCTGCTGTAAGTTATGTCTGCCAGACTTCCCCCACCCACCCAGGCTACCTGCTATAAGTCATATCTGCCAGACTTCCTCCACCTACCCAGGCTGTCTGCTGTAAGTCATATCTGCCAGACTTCCCCCACCCACCCAGGTTATCTGCTGTAAGTTATGTCTGCCAGACTTCCCCCACCCACCCAGGCTATCTGCTGTAAGTTATGTCTGCCAGACTTCCTCCATCCACCCAGGCTACCTGCTGTAAGTTATGTCTGCCAGACTTCCCCCACCCACCCAGGCTACCTGCTGTAAGCCATGTCTACCATACTTCCCCCACCAACCCAGACTACTTGCTGTAAGCCATGTCCACCAGGCTTCCCCCAACCACCCAGACTACCTTCTGTAAGCCATGTCTGCCAAATTCCCCCACCCACCCACCCACCCACCCACCCACCCAGGTTACCTGCTGTAAGTTATGTCTGCCAGACTTCCCCCACCCACCCAGGCTATCTGCTGTAAGCCATGTCCACCAGGCTTCCCCCACCCACCCAGACTACCTTCTGTAAGCCATGTCTGCCAAACTCCCCCACCCACCCAGGTTACCTGCTGTAAGCCATGTCTGCCAAACTTCATGCATCCACCCAGACTATGTGCTGTAAGTCATGTCTACCAGGCTTCCCCCAACCACCCAGGCTACCTGCTGTAAGTCATGCCTACCAGACTTCCCCCACCCACCCAGGCTACATGCTGTAAGTTTTGTCTACCAGGCTTCCCCCAACCACCCAGGCTACCTGCTGTAAGTCATGTCTGCCAGACACCCCTCAACTACCCAGGCTACCAGCTGTAAGTCATGTCTACCAGGCTTCCATCAGCCACCCAGGCTACCTGCTGTAAGCCATGTCTACCAGGCTTTCCTCAGCCACCCAGACCGCCTGCTGTAAGTCTTGTCCACCAGACGTCCCCAACCCACCCAGGCTACCTGCTGTAAGCCGTGTCTACTAGATTTCCCCAACCCACCCAGGCTACCTGCTGTAAGTCTTGTCCACCAGACCTCCCCAACCAACCCAGGCTACCTTTCTTTAGGCCATTTCCACCAGGCTTCCCCCAACCACCCAGGCTACCTGCTGTAAGCCATGTCTGCCCGGTTTGCGTTATCCACCCAGGCTACTCGCTGTAAGGGGGGGCCTCTGTGGCTCAGTTGGTTATCGCGCTAGCGCAGCGTAATGACCCAAGAGCCTCTCACCAATGCGGTCCCTACGCTTCCCCATCCCACCCGGGCTACCTTATGTAAGTTCTGCTTCCCTTCACCCACCCACTACATGTACCTGTAGTAAGTCGCATATGCCTGGCTTCTGACACCCACCCAGACTTCCAGTGATGTGGGTGTGATATGTGTTTCATTAATAGCATTGTAGGCTTCACTAGTATGTCGGTACATTTTCCACACCATGTACAGTACTAGTAAAATATTTATACTGACTACATTTTATATATATGTGGTCAATTTAAAATCTGTTAAAATCTGTCTTAGTGTGTTGGAGTCCAAAAGGGAAGCAACTGGTGGTTGGCAAATTGGATGGAACATTCAGTCAGTATGATCAAACCCTGACAGAAAAAAGAGAGGACCATACCCCAACTGTCTGGAGCCCCAAAGGTTTAAAAGTGAGTATGATCAATCCCTGCAAGAAAGAAAGTAAGTAAGGACCTTAGAACAACTGTCTGGAACCCTGAAGATTTCAGTGTGAGTGTGATCAAACCCTGAAAGAAAGAAAACAAGGACAATACCCTGACTGTCTAGAGGTCTGAAGTGAGTATGAGCAGGCCCTGGCAGAGAAAAAAGATTTCTACTCTATCTGGCAATCAGCACCAGTGTACGTGAATAGGAATATAGGATGGGGTGTAGTGACCTGTAACACAAACCAGAATTAAGACACTGATACCGATGCATGTATCTATCTCTCCTTATTCGACAATATAATCCATGCTTGTGCCTTTCTGCATGTTTCAGTGATTGACATCCTATGGGAGTCGACTTACATGTTCATAGGAACGTTTTTATCATTGGACTCTGACAGCAGTGAGCAACCCTGTGCTGTCCTCATCAATACCCCGGTGAGTTGTGATACTTAATATATTAAACCCGAAAC
>NW_027018436.1:0-26759 GCF_032854445.1 Liolophura sinensis
AAATGATCATTCAATTGTCACTACAGCCAAAAGTATTGGTCGGAGTGCAACGCGGTTTGCACCATTCAATTTGTCGTCACAAAATACGTCGGATTAGCCTCTTACCAGCAGCACTGGAACAGTTTTTCCACTTTTGCATTTTGCCTGGTCCTTTTGTTAATTGAAATCGGCTACACTGTACTCTGTACAATCGCGAGTGGTCATTACTATATTCAACTTTTGACTATAAGTTATGTGCCCTTCGGTAGCCAGAAGACCTGAAATCTTTGGGCCAAGCCCATTTAACTCACCAGCAATTGTCTTACTTCTAAGTCCAAGACAATCTCAATGTCTTTATCTACGTGTAGAAAAACCACACCATTTGTACGTGAAAAACACAAGGTACTTGATACAGTCTGCTGTAAAAAGTACAACTAAACACTGACCCACATTTATAAGGTGCCAAAAGATGCGGAATTGGGCCAGGCATCGGCAGCTGTTAAAAAATTGCAAATATCCCTGGTTTCCATGGAGTAAGAGCCGTTGCTGGGCACGTGATTATGACATCAATGACCATTCAATTGTCGCTACAGCCAAAAGTATTGGTCGGAGAGCACGCGGTTTGCACCATTCGATTTCTCGTCACAAAATACGTCGGATTAGCCTCTTACCAGCAGCACTGGAACAGTTTTTCTACTTTTGCATTTTTGCCTGGTCTTTTTGTTAATTGAAATCGGCTACACTGTACTCTGTACAATCGCGACTGGTCATTACTATATTCAACTTTTGACTATAAGTTATGTGCCCTTCGGTAGCCCAGAAGACCTGAAATCTTTGGGCTAAGCCCATTTAACTCACCCAGCAATTGTCTTACTTCTAAGTGCAAGACAATCTCAATGTCTTTATCTACGTGTAGAAAAACCACACCATTTCTACGTGATAAAGAACAAAGTACTTGATACAGTCTGCTGTAAAAAGTACAACTGAACACTGGCCACTTCAGTAAGGTGCCAAAAGATGCGGAATTGAGCCAGGCATCGGCAGCTGTTGAAAAATTGCAAATATCCCTGGTTTCCATGGAGTAAGAGCCGTTGCTGGGCACGTAATTATGACATAAATGATCATTCAATTGTCACTACAGCCAAAAGTATTGGTCGGAGGGCAACGCGGTTTGCACCATTCAATTTGCCGTCACAAAATACGTCGGATTAGCCTCTTACCAGCAGCACTGGAACAGTTTTTCCACTTTTGCATTTTTGCCTGGTCTTTTTGTTAATTGAAATCGGCTACACAGTACTCTGTACAATCGCGACTGGTCATTACTATATTCAACTTTTGACTATAAGTTATGTGCCCTTCGGTAGCCCAGAAGACCTGAAATCTTTGGGCTAAGCCCATTTAACTCACCCAGCAATTGTCTTACTTCTAAGTCCAAGAAAATCTCAATGTCTTTATCTACGTGTAGAAAAACCACACCATTTGTACGTGAAAAACACAAGGTACTTGATACAGCCTGCTGTAAAAAGTACAACTGACCACAGACCCACTTCAGTAAGGTGCCAAAAGATGCGGAATTGAGCCAGGCATCGGCAGCTGTTGAAAAATTGCAAATTTCCCTGGTTTCCATGGAGTAAGAGCCGTTGCTACGCACGTGATTATGACATAAATGATCATTCAATTGTCACTACAGCCAAAAGTATTGGTCGGAGAGCAACGCGGTTTGCACCATTCAATTTCTCGTCACAAAATACGTCGGATTAGCCTCTTACCAGCAGCACTGGAACAGTTTTTCCACTTTTGCATTTTTGCCTGGTCTTTTTGTTAATTGAAATCGGCTACACTGTACTCTGTACAATCGCGACTGGTCATTACTATATTCAACTTTTGACTATAAGTTATGTGCCCTTCGGTAGCCCAGAAGATCTGAAATCTTTGGGCCAAGCCCATTTAACTCACCCAGCAATTGTCTTACTTCTAAGTCCAAGACAATCTCAATGCCTTTATCTACGTGTAGAAAAATCACACCATTTGTACGTGAAAAACACAAGGTACTTGATACAGTCTGCTGTAAAAAGTACAACTGACCACAGACCCACATGAATAAGGTGCCAAAAGATGCGGAATTGAGCCAGGCATCGGCAGCTGTTGAAAAATTGCAAATTTCCCTGGTTTCCATGGAGTAAGAGCCGTTGCTGGGCACGTGATTATGACATAAATGATCATTCAATTGTCGCTACAGCCAAACGTATTGGTCGGAGAGCAACGCGGATTGCACCATTCGATTTCTCGTCACAAAATACGTCGGATTAGCCTCTTACCAGCAGCACTGGAACAGTTTTTCCACTTTTGCATTTTTGCCTGGTCTTTTTGTTAATTGAAATCGGCTACACTGTACTCTGTACAATCGCGACTGGTCATTACTATATTCAACTTTTGACTATAGGTTATGTGCCCTTCGGTAGCCCAGAAGACGTCAAATCTTTGGGCCAAGCCCATTTAACTCACCCAGCAATTGTCTTACTTCTAAGTCCAAGACAATCTCAATGTCTTTATCTACGTGTAGAAAAACCACACCATTTGTACTTGAAAAACACAAGGTACTTAATACAGTCTGCTGTAAAAAGTACAACTAAACACTGACCCACATTTATAAGGTGCCAAAAGAGGCGGAATTGGGCCAGGCATCGGCAGCTGTTAAAAAATTGCAAATATCCCTGGTTTCCATGGAGTAAGAGCCGTTGCTGGGCACGTGATTATGACATCAATGACCATTCAATTGTCGCTACAGCCAAAAGTATTGGTCGCAGAGCAACGCGGTTTGCACCATTCGATTTCTCGTCACAAAATACGTCGGATTAGCCTCTTACCAGCAGCACTGGAACAGTTTTTCCACTTTTGCATTTTTGCCTGGTCTTTTTGTTAATTGAAATCGGCTACACTGTACTCTGTACAATCGCGACTGGTCATTACTATATTCAACTTTTGACTATAAGTTATGTGCCCTTCGGTAGCCCAGAAGACCTGAAATCTTTGGGCTAAGCCCATTTAACTCACCCAGCAATTGCCTTACTTCTAAGTGCAAGACAATCTCAATGTCTTTATCTACGTGTAGAAAAACCACACCATTTGTACGTGAGAAACACAAGGTACTTGATACAGTCTGCTGTAAAAAGTACAACTGAACACTGACCCACTTCAGTAAGGTGCCAAAAGATGCGGAATTGAGCCAGGCATCGGCAGCTGTTGAAAAATTGCCAATTTCCCTGGTTTCCATGGAGTAAGAGCCGTTGCTGGGCACGTGATTATGACATAAATGATCATTCAATTGTCACTACAGCCAAAAGTATTAGTCGGAGAGCAACGCGGTTTGCACCATTCGATTTCTCGTCACAAAATACGTCGGATTAGCCTCTTACCAGCAGCACTGGAACAGTTTTTCCACTTTTGCATTTTTGCCTGGTCTTTTTGTTAATTGAAATCGGCTACACTGTACTCTGTACAATCGCGACTGGTCATTACTATATTCAACTTTTGACTATAAGTTATGTGCCCTTCGGTAGCCCAGAAGACCTGAAATCTTTGGGCCAAGCCCATTTAACTCACCCAGCAATTGTCTTACTTCTAAGTCCAAGAAAATCTCAATGTCTTTATCTACGTGTAGAAAAACCAAACCATTTGTACGTGAAAAACACAAGGTACTTGATACAGCCTGCTGTAAAAAGTACAACTGACCACAGACCCACTTCAGTAAGGTGCCAAAAGATGCGGAAATGAGCCAGGCATCGGCAGCTGTTGAAAAATTGCAAATATCCCTGGTTTCCATGGAGTAAGAGCCGTTGCTACGCACGTGATTATGACATAAATGATCATTCAATTGTCACTACAGCCAAAAGTATTGGTCGGAGAGCAACGCGGTTTGCACCATTCGATTTGTCGTCACAAAATACGTCGTATTAGCCTCTTACCAGCAGCACTGGAACAGTTTTTCCACTTTTGCATTTTTGCCTGGTCTTTTTGTTAATTGAAATCGGCTACACTGTACTCTGTACAATCGCGAGTGGTCATTACTATATTCAACTTTTGACTATAAGTTATGTGCCCTTCGGGAGCCCAGAAGACCTGAAATCTTTGGGCCAAGCCCATTTAACTCACCCAGCAATTGTCTTACTTCCAAGTCCAAGACAATCTCAATGTCTTTATCTACGTGTAGAAAAACCACACCATTTGTACGTGAAAAACACAAGGTACTTGATACAGTCTGCTGTAAAAAGTACAACTGAACACTGACCCACATTTATAAGGTGCCAAAAGATGCGGAATTGGGCCAGGCATCGGCAGCTGTTAAAAAATTTCAAATATCCCTGGTTTCCATGGAGTAAGAGCCGTTGCTGGGCACGTGATTATGACATCAATGATCATTCAATTGTCGCTACAGCCAAAAGTATTGGTCGGAGAGCAACGCGGTTTGCACCATTCGATTTCTCGTCACAAAATACGTCGGATTAGCCTCTTACCAGCAGCACTGGAACAGTTTTTCCACTTTTGCCTTTTTGCCTGGTCTTTTTGTTAATTGAAATCGGTTACACTGTACACTGTACAATCGCGACTGGTCATTACTATATTCAACTTTTGACTATAAGTTATGTGCCCTTCGGTAGCCCAGATAACGTCAAATCTTTGAGCTAAGCCCATTTAACTCACCCAGCAATTGTCTTACTTCTTAGTCCAAGACAATCTCAATGTCTTTATCTACGTGTAGAAAAACCACACCATTTGTGCATAAAAAACACAAGGTACTTGATACAGTCTGCTGTAAAAAGTACAACTGACCACAGACCCACATTTATACGGTGCCAAAAGATGCGGAATTGGGCCAGGTATCGGCAGCTGTTGAAAAATTGCCAATTTCCCTGGTTTCCATGGAGTAAGAGCCGTTGCTGTGCACGTGATTATGACATAAATGATCATTCAATTGTCGCTACAGGCAAAAGTATTGGTCGGAGAGCAACGCGGTTTGCACCATTCGATTTGTCGTCACAAAATAAGTCGGATTAGCCTCTTACCAGCAGCACTGGAACAATTTTTCCACTTTTGCATTTTTACCTGGTCTTTTTGTTAATTGAAATCGGCTACACTGTACTCTGTACAATCGCGACTGGTCATTACTATATTCAACTTTTGACTATAAGTTATGTGCCCTTCGGTAGCCCAGAAGACGTCAAATCTTTGGGCCAAACCCATTTAACTCACCCAGCAATTGTCTTACTTCTAAGTCCAAGACCATCTCAATGTCTTTATCTACGTGTAGAAAAACCACAGCATTTGTACATAAAAAACACAAGGTACTTGATACAGTCTGCTGTAAAAAGTACAACTAAACACTGACCCACATTTATAAGGTGCCAAAAGATGCGGAATTGGGCCAGGCATCGGCAGCTGTTAAAAAATTGCAAATATCCCTGGTTTCCATGGAGTAAGAGCCGTTGCTGGGCACGTGATTATGACATAAATGATCATTCAATTGTCACTACAGCCAAAAGTATTGGTCGGAGAACAACGCGGTTTGCACCATTCAATTTCTCGCCACAAAATACGTCGGATTAGCCTCTTACCAGCAGCACTGGAACAGTTTTTCCACTTTTGCATTTTTGCCTGGTCTTTTTGTTAATTGAAATCGGCTACACTGTACTCTGTACAATCGCGACTGGTCATTACTATATTCAACTTTTGACTATAAGTTATGTGCCCTTCGGTAGCCCACAAGACCTGAAATCTTTGGGCTAAGCCCATTTAACTCACCCAGCAATTGTCTTACTTCTAAGTCCAAGAAAATCTCAATGTCTTTATCTACGTGTAGAAAAACCACACCATTTGTACGTGAAAAACACAAGGTACTTGATACAGCCTGCTGTAAAAAGTACAACTGACCACAGACCCACTTCAGTAAGGTGCCAAAAGATGCGGAAATGAGCCAGGCATCGGCAGCTGTTGAAAAATTGCAAATATCCCTGGTTTCCATGGAGTAAGAGCCGTTGCTACGCACGTGATTATGACATAAATGATCATTCAATTGTCACTACAGCCAAAAGTATTGGTCGGAGAGCAACGCGGTTTGCACCATTCGATTTGTCGTCACAAAATACGTCGGATTAGCCTCTTACCAGCAGCACTGGAACAGTTTTTCCACTTTTGCATTTTTGCCTGGTCTTTTTGTTAATTGAAATCGGCTACACTGTACTCTGTACAATCGCGAGTGGTCATTACTATATTCAACTTTTGACTATAAGTTATGTGCCCTTAGGGAGCCCAGAAGACCTGAAATCTTTGGGCCAAGCCCATTTAACTCACCCAGCAATTGTCTTACTTCTAAGTCCAAGACAATCTCAATGCCTTTATCTACGTGTAGAAAAATCACACCATTTGTACGTGAAAAACACAAGGTACTTGATACAGTCTGCTGTAAAAAGTACAACTGACCACAGACCCACATGAATAAGGTGCCAAAAGATGCGGAATTGAGCCAGGCATCGGCAGCTGTTGAAAAATTGCAAATTTCCCTGGTTTCCATGGAGTAAGAGCCGTTGCTGGGCACGTGATTATGACATAAATGATCATTCAATTGTCGCTACAGCCAAACGTATTGGTCGGAGAGCAACGCGGATTGCACCATTCGATTTCTCGTCACAAAATACGTCGGATTAGCCTCTTACCAGCAGCACTGGAACTTTTTTTGTACTTTTGCATTTTTGCCTGGTCTTTTTGTTAATTGAAATCGGCTACACTGTACTCTGTACAATCGCGACTGGTCATTACTATATTCAACTTTTGACTATAAGTTATGTGCCCTTCGGTAGCCCAGAAGACGTCAAATCTTTGGGCCAAGCCCATTTAACTCACCCAGCAATTGTCTTACTTCCAAGTCCAAGACAATCTCAATGTCTTTGTCTACGTGTAGAAAAACCACACCATTTGTACGTGATAAACACAAGGTACTTGATACAGTCTGCTGTAAAAAGTACAACTAAACCCTGACCCACTTCAGTAAGGTGCCAACAGATGCGGAATTGAGCCAGGCATCGGCAGCTGTTGAAAAATTGCAAATATCCCTGGTTTCCATGGAGTAAGAGCCGTTGCTGGGCACGTGATTATGACATAAATGATCATTCAATTGTCACTACAGCCAAAAGTATTGGTCGGAGGGCAACGCGGTTTGCACCATTCGATTTCTCGTCACAAAATACGTCGGATTAGCCTCTTACCAGCAGCACTGGAACAGTTTTTCCACTTTTGCATTTTTGCCTGCTCTTTTTGTTGATTGAAATCGGCCACACTGTACTCTGTACAATCGCGACTGGTCATTACTATATTCAACTTTTGACTATAAGTTATGTGCCCTTCGGTAGCCCAGAAGACCTGAAATCTTTGGGCCAAGCCCATTTAACTCACCCAGCAATTGTCTTACTTCTAAGTCCAAGACAATCTCAATGTCTTTATCTACGTGTAGAAAAACCACACCATTTGTACGTGAAAAACACAACGTACTTGATACAGTCTGCTGTAAAAAGTACAACTGACCACAGACCCACATGAATAAGGTGCCAAAAGATGCGGAATTGAGCCAGGCATCGGCAGCTGTTGAAAAATTGCAAATTTCCCTGGTTTCCATGGAGTAAGAGCCGTTGCTGGGCACGTGATTATGACATAAATGATCATTCAATTGTCGCTACAGCCAAACGTATTGGTCGGAGAGCAACGCGGATTGCACCATTCGATTTCTCGTCACAAAATAAGTCGGATTAGCCTCTTACCAGCAGCACTGGAACAGTTTTTCCACTTTTGCATTTTTGCCTGGTCTTTTTGTTAATTGAAATCGGCTACACTGTACTCTGTACAATCGCGACTGGTCATTGCTATATTCAACTTTTGACTATAAGTTATGTGCCCTTCGGTAGCCCAGAAGACCTGAAATCTTTGGGCTAAGCCCATTTAACTCACCCAGCAATTGTCTTACTTCTAAGTCCAAGACAATCTCAATGTCTTTATCTACGTGTAGAAAAACCACACCATTTGTACGTGAAAAACACAAGGTACTTGATACAGTCTGCTGTAAAAAGTACAACTGACCACAGACCCACATGAATAAGGTGCCAAAAGATGCGGAATTGAGCCAGGCATCGGCAGCTGTTGAAAAATTGCAAATTTTCCTGGTTTCCATGGAGTAAGAGCCGTTGCTACGCACGTGATTATGACATAAATGATCATTCAATTGTCACTACAGCCAAAAGTATTGGTCGGAGTGCAACGCGGTTTGCACCATTCAATTTGTCGTCACAAAATACGTCGGATTAGCCTCTTACCAGCAGCACTGGAACAGTTTTTCCACTTTTGCATTTTTGCCTGGTCCTTTTGTTAATTGAAATCGGCTACACTGTACTCTGTACAATCGCGAGTGGTCATTACTATATTCAACTTTTGACTATAAGTTATGTGCCCTTCGGTAGCCCAGAAGACCTGAAATCTTTGGGCCAAGCCCATTTAACTCACCCAGCAATTGTCTTACTTCTAAGTCCAAGACAATCTCAATGTCTTTATCTACGTGTAGAAAAACCACACCATTTGTACGTGAAAAACACAAGGTACTTGATACAGTCTGCTGTAAAAAGTACAACTAAACACTGACCCACATTTATAAGGTGCCAAAAGATGCGGAATTGGGCCAGGCATCGGCAGCTGTTAAAAAATTGCAAATATCCCTGGTTTCCATGGAGTAAGAGCCGTTGCTGGGCACGTGATTATGACATCAATGACCATTCAATTGTCGCTACAGCCAAAAGTATTGGTCGGAGAGCAACGCGGTTTGCACCATTCGATTTCTCGTCACAAAATACGTCGGATTAGCCTCTTACCAGCAGCACTGGAACAGTTTTTCTACTTTTGCATTTTTGCCTGGTCTTTTTGTTAATTGAAATCGGCTACACTGTACTCTGTACAATCGCGACTGGTCATTACTATATTCAACTTTTGACTATAAGTTATGTGCCCTTCGGTAGCCCAGAAGACCTGAAATCTTTGGGCTAAGCCCATTTAACTCACCCAGCAATTGTCTTACTTCTAAGTGCAAGACAATCTCAATGTCTTTATCTACGTGTAGAAAAACCACACCATTTCTACGTGATAAAGAACAAAGTACTTGATACAGTCTGCTGTAAAAAGTACAACTGAACACTGGCCCACTTCAGTAAGGTGCCAAAAGATGCGGAATTGAGCCAGGCATCGGCAGCTGTTGAAAAATTGCAAATATCCCTGGTTTCCATGGAGTAAGAGCCGTTGCTGGGCACGTAATTATGACATAAATGATCATTCAATTGTCACTACAGCCAAAAGTATTGGTCGGAGGGCAACGCGGTTTGCACCATTCAATTTGCCGTCACAAAATACGTCGGATTAGCCTCTTACCAGCAGCACTGGAACAGTTTTTCCACTTTTGCATTTTTGCCTGGTCTTTTTGTTAATTGAAATCGGCTACACAGTACTCTGTACAATCGCGACTGGTCATTACTATATTCAACTTTTGACTATAAGTTATGTGCCCTTCGGTAGCCCAGAAGACCTGAAATCTTTGGGCTAAGCCCATTTAACTCACCCAGCAATTGTCTTACTTCTAAGTCCAAGAAAATCTCAATGTCTTTATCTACGTGTAGAAAAACCACACCATTTGTACGTGAAAAACACAAGGTACTTGATACAGCCTGCTGTAAAAAGTACAACTGACCACAGACCCACTTCAGTAAGGTGCCAAAAGATGCGGAATTGAGCCAGGCATCGGCAGCTGTTGAAAAATTGCAAATTTCCCTGGTTTCCATGGAGTAAGAGCCGTTGCTACGCACGTGATTATGACATAAATGATCATTCAATTGTCACTACAGCCAAAAGTATTGGTCGGAGAGCAACGCGGTTTGCACCATTCAATTTCTCGTCACAAAATACGTCGGATTAGCCTCTTACCAGCAGCACTGGAACAGTTTTTCCACTTTTGCATTTTTGCCTGGTCTTTTTGTTAATTGAAATCGGCTACACTGTACTCTGTACAATCGCGACTGGTCATTACTATATTCAACTTTTGACTATAAGTTATGTGCCCTTCGGTAGCCCAGAAGATCTGAAATCTTTGGGCCAAGCCCATTTAACTCACCCAGCAATTGTCTTACTTCTAAGTCCAAGACAATCTCAATGCCTTTATCTACGTGTAGAAAAATCACACCATTTGTACGTGAAAAACACAAGGTACTTGATACAGTCTGCTGTAAAAAGTACAACTGACCACAGACCCACATGAATAAGGTGCCAAAAGATGCGGAATTGAGCCAGGCATCGGCAGCTGTTGAAAAATTGCAAATTTCCCTGGTTTCCATGGAGTAAGAGCCGTTGCTGGGCACGTGATTATGACATAAATGATCATTCAATTGTCGCTACAGCCAAACGTATTGGTCGGAGAGCAACGCGGATTGCACCATTCGATTTCTCGTCACAAAATACGTCGGATTAGCCTCTTACCAGCAGCACTGGAACAGTTTTTCCACTTTTGCATTTTTGCCTGGTCTTTTTGTTAATTGAAATCGGCTACACTGTACTCTGTACAATCGCGACTGGTCATTACTATATTCAACTTTTGACTATAGGTTATGTGCCCTTCGGTAGCCCAGAAGACGTCAAATCTTTGGGCCAAGCCCATTTAACTCACCCAGCAATTGTCTTACTTCTAAGTCCAAGACAATCTCAATGTCTTTATCTACGTGTAGAAAAACCACACCATTTGTACTTGAAAAACACAAGGTACTTAATACAGTCTGCTGTAAAAAGTACAACTAAACACTGACCCACATTTATAAGGTGCCAAAAGAGGCGGAATTGGGCCAGGCATCGGCAGCTGTTAAAAAATTGCAAATATCCCTGGTTTCCATGGAGTAAGAGCCGTTGCTGGGCACGTGATTATGACATCAATGACCATTCAATTGTCGCTACAGCCAAAAGTATTGGTCGCAGAGCAACGCGGTTTGCACCATTCGATTTCTCGTCACAAAATACGTCGGATTAGCCTCTTACCAGCAGCACTGGAACAGTTTTTCCACTTTTGCATTTTTGCCTGGTCTTTTTGTTAATTGAAATCGGCTACACTGTACTCTGTACAATCGCGACTGGTCATTACTATATTCAACTTTTGACTATAAGTTATGTGCCCTTCGGTAGCCCAGAAGACCTGAAATCTTTGGGCTAAGCCCATTTAACTCACCCAGCAATTGTCTTACTTCTAAGTGCAAGACAATCTCAATGTCTTTATCTACGTGTAGAAAAACCACACCATTTGTACGTGATAAAGAACAAGGTACTTGATACAGTCTGCTGTAAAAAGTACAACTGAACACTGGCCCACTTCAGTAAGGTGCCAAAAGATGCGGAATTGAGCCAGGCATCGGCAGCTGTTGAAAAATTGCAAATATCCCTGGTTTCCATGGAGTAAGAGCCGTTGCTGGGCACGTGATTATGACATAAATGATCATTCAATTGTCACTACAGCCAAAAGTATTGGTCGGAGAACAACGCGGTTTGCACCATTCAATTTCTCGCCACAAAATACGTCGGATTAGCCTCTTACCAGCAGCACTGGAACAGTTTTTCCACTTTTGCATTTTTGCCTGGTCTTTTTGTTAATTGAAATCGGCTACACTGTACTCTGTACAATCGCGACTGGTCATTACTATATTCAACTTTTGACTATAAGTTATGTGCCCTTCGGTAGCCCACAAGACCTGAAATCTTTGGGCTAAGCCCATTTAACTCACCCAGCAATTGTCTTACTTCTAAGTCCAAGAAAATCTCAATGTCTTTATCTACGTGTAGAAAAACCACACCATTTGTACGTGAAAAACACAAGGTACTTGATACAGCCTGCTGTAAAAAGTACAACTGACCACAGACCCACTTCAGTAAGGTGCCAAAAGATGCGGAAATGAGCCAGGCATCGGCAGCTGTTGAAAAATTGCAAATATCCCTGGTTTCCATGGAGTAAGAGCCGTTGCTACGCACGTGATTATGACATAAATGATCATTCAATTGTCACTACAGCCAAAAGTATTGGTCGGAGAGCAACGCGGTTTGCACCATTCGATTTCTCGTCACAAAATACGTCGGATTAGCCTCTTACCAGCAGCACTGGAACAGTTTTTCCACTTTTGCATTTTTGCCTGGTCTTTTTGTTAATTGAAATCGGCTACACTGTACTCTGTACAATCGCGAGTGGTCATTACTATATTCAACTTTTGACTATAAGTTATGTGCCCTTCGGGAGCCCAGAAGACCTGAAATCTTTGGGCCAAGCCCATTTAACTCACCCAGCAATTGTCTTACTTCTAAGTCCAAGACAATCTCAATGCCTTTATCTATGTGTAGAAAAATCACACCATTTGTACGTGAAAAACACAAGGTACTTGATACAGTCTGCTGTAAAAAGTACAACTGACCACAGACCCACATGAATAAGGTGCCAAAAGATGCGGAATTGAGCCAGGCATCGGCAGCTGTTGAAAAATTGCAAATTTCCCTGGTTTCCATGGAGTAAGAGCCGTTGCTGGGCACGTGATTATGACATCAATGATCATTCAATTGTCGCTACAGCCAAACGTATTGGTCGGAGAGCAACGCGGATTGCACCATTCGATTTCTCGTGA
The DNA here is from genome assembly GCF_032854445.1 of Liolophura sinensis. Taxonomy (NCBI): domain Eukaryota; kingdom Metazoa; phylum Mollusca; class Polyplacophora; order Chitonida; family Chitonidae; genus Liolophura; species Liolophura sinensis. The sequence continues at coordinate 12,705 of NW_027018436.1, forward strand.
CAAAATACGTCGGATTAGCCTCTTACCAGCAGCACTGGAACAGTTTTTCCACTTTTGCATTTTTGCCTGGTCTTTTTGTTAATTGAAATCGGCTACACTGTACTCTGTACAATCGCGACTGGTCATTACTATATTCAACTTTTGACTATAAGTTATGTGCCCTTCGGTAGCCCAGAAGACGTCAAATCTTTGGGCCAAGCCCATTTAACTCACCCAGCAATTGTCTTACTTCTAAGTCCAAGACAGTCTCAATGTCTTTATCTACGTGTAGAAAAACCACACCATTTGTACGTGAAAAACACAAGGTACTTGATACAGTCTGCTGTAAAAAGTACAACTAAACACTGACCCACATTTATAAGGTGCCAAAAGATGCGGAATTGGGCCAGGCATCGGCAGCTGTTAAAAAATTGCAAATATCCCTGGTTTCCATGGAGTAAGAACCGTTGCTGGGCACGTGATTATGACATCAATGATCAATCAATTGTCACTACAGCCAAAAGTATTGGTCGGAGAGCAACGCGGTTTGCACCATTCAATTTCTCGTCACAAAATACGTCGGATTAGCCTCTTACCAGCAGCACTGGAACAGTTTTTCCACTTTTGCATTTTGGCCTGGTCTTTTTGTTAATTGAAATCGGCTACACTGTACTCTGTACAATCGCGACTGGTCATTACTATATTCAACTTTTGACTATAAGTTATGTGCCCTTCGGTAGCCCAGAAGACCTGAAATCTTTGGGCTAAGCCCATTTAACTCACCCAGCAATTGTCTTACTTCTAAGTCCAAGACAATCTCAATGTCTTTATCTACGTGTAGAAAAACCACACCATTTGTACGTGAAAAACACAAGGTACTTGATACAGTCTGCTGTAAAAAGTACAACTGACCACAGACCCACATGAATAAGGTGCCAAAAGATGCGGAATTGAGACAGGCATCGGCAGCTGTTGAAAAATTGCAAATTTCCCTGGTTTCCATGGAGTAAGAGCCGTTGCTGGGCACGTGATTATGACATCAATGATCTTTCAATTGTCACTACAGCCAAAAGTATTGGTCGGAGAACAACGCGGTTTGCACCATTCGATTTCTCGTCACAAAATACGTCGGATTAGCCTCTTACCAGCAGCACTGGAACAGTTTTTCCACTTTTGCATTTTTGCATGGTCTTTTTGTTAATTGAAATCGGCTACACTGTACTCTGTACAATCGCGACTGGTCATTACTATATTCAACTTTTGACTATAAGTTATGTGCCCTTCGGTAGCCCAGAAGACGTCAAATCTTTGGGCCAAGCCCATTTAACTCACCCAGCAATTGTCTTACTTCTAAGTCCAAGACAATCTCAATGTCTTTATCTACGTGTAGAAAAACCACACCATTTGTACATAAAAAACACAAGGTACTTGATACAGGCTGCTGTAAAAAGTACAACTAAACACTGACCCACATTTATAAGGTGCCAAAAGATGCGGAATTGGGCCAGGCATCGGCAGCTGTTGAAAAATTGCAAATTTCCCTGGTTTCCATGGAGTAAGAGCCGCTGCTGGGCACGTGATTATGACATAAATGATCATTCAATTGTCACTACAGCCAAAAGTATTGGTCGGAGAGCAACGCGGTTTGCACCATTCGATTTCTCGTCACAAAATACGTCGGATTAGCCTCTTACCAGCAGCACTGGAACAGTTTTTCCACTTTTGCATTTTTGCCTGGTCTTTTTGTTAATTGAAATCGGCTACACTGTACTCTGTACAATCGCGACTGGTCATTACTATATTCAACTTTTGACTATAAGTTATGTGCCCTTCGGTAGCCCAGAAGACGTCAAATCTTTGGGCTAAGCCCATTTAACTCACCCAGCAATTGTCTTACTTCTAAGTGCAAGACAATCTCAATGTCTTTATCTACGTGTAGAAAAACCACACCATTTGTACATAAAAAACACAAGGTACTTGATACAGTCTGCTGTAAAAAGTACAACTGAACACTGACCCACATTTATAAGGTGCCAAAAGATGCGGAATTGGGCCAGGCATCGGCAGCTGTTAAAAAATTGCAAATATCCCTGGTTTCCATGGAGTAAGAGCCGTTGCTGGGCACGTAATTATGACATCAATGATCATTCAATTGTCGCTACAGCCAAAAGTATTGGTCGGAGAGCAACGCGGTTTGCACCATTCGATTTCTCGTCACAAAATACGTCGGATTAGCCTCTTACCAGCAGCACTGGAACAGTTTTTCCACTTTTGCCTTTTTGCCTGGTCTTTTTGTTAATTGAAATCGGTTACACTGTACTCTGTACAATCGCGACTGGTCATTACTATATTCAACTTTTGACTATAAGTTATGTGCCCTTCGGTAGCCCAGCAGACCTGAAATCTTTGGGCTAAGCCCATTTATCTCACCCAGCAATTGTCTTACTTCTAAGTCCAAGACAATCTCAATGTCTTTATCTACGTGTAGAAAAACCACACCATTTGTACGTGAAAAACACAAGGTACTTGATACAGTCTGCTGTAAAAAGTACAACTGACCACAGACCCACATAAATAAGGTGCCAAAAGATGCGGAATTGAGACAGGCATCGGCAGCTGTTGAAAAATTGCAAATTTCCCTGGTTTCCATGGAGTAAGAGCCGTTGCTGGGCACGTGATTATGACATCAATGATCATTCAATTGTCACTACAGCCAAAAGTATTGGTCGGAGAACAACGCGGTTTGCACCATTCGATTTCTCGTCACAAAATACGTCGGATTAGCCTCTTACCAGCAGCACTGGAACAGTTTTTCCACTTTTGCATTTTTGCATGGTCTTTTTGTTAATTTAAATCGGCTACACTGTACTCTGTACAATCGCGACTGGTCATTACTATATTCAACTTTTGACTATAAGTTATGTGCCCTTCGGTAGCCCAGAAGACCTGAAATCTTTGGGCCAAGCCCATTTAACTCACCCAGCAATTGTCTTACTTCTAAGTCCAAGACAATCTCAATGTCTTTATCTACGTGTAGAAAAACCACACCATTTGTACGTGAAAAACACAAGGTACTTGATACAGTCTGCTGTAAAAAGTACAACTGACCACAGACCCACATGAATAAGGTGCCAAAAGATGCGGAATTGAGACAGGCATCGGCAGCTGTTGAAAAATTGCAAATATCCCTGGTTTCCATGGAGTAAGAGCCGTTGCTGGGCACGTGATTATGACATCAATGATCATTCAATTGTCACTACAGCCAAAAGTATTGGTCGGAGAACAACGCGGTTTGCACCATTCGATTTCTCGTCACAAAATACGTCGGATTAGCCTCTTACCAGCAGCACTGGAACAGTTTTTCCACTTTTGCATTTTTGCATGGTCTTTTTGTTAATTTAAATCGGCTACACTGTACTCTGTACAATCGCGACTGGTCATTACTATATTCAACTTTTGACTATAAGTTATGTGCCCTTCGGTAGCCCAGAAGACGTCAATCTTCTGGGCCTAAGCCCATTTAACTCACCCAGCAATTGTCTTACTTCTAAGTCCAAGACAATCTCAATGTCTTTATCTACGTTGTAGAAAAACCACACCATTTGTACATAAAAAACACAAGGTACTTGATACAGTCTGCTGTAAAAAGTACAACTAAACACTGACCCACATTTATAAGGTGCCAAAAGATGCGGAATTGCGCCAGGCATCGGCAGCTGTTGAAAAATTGCAAATTTCCCTGGTTTCCATGGAGTAAGAGCCGTTGCTGGCACGTGATTATGACATAAATGATCATTCAATTGTCACTACAGCCAAAAGTATTGGTCGAGAGCAACGCGGTTTGCACCATTCGATTTCTCGTCACAAAATACGTCGGATTAGCCTCTTACCAGCAGCACTGGAACAGTTTTTCCACTTTTGCATTTTTGCCTGGTCTTTTTGTTAATTGAAATCGGCTACACTGTACTCTGTACAATCGCGACTGGTCATTACTATATTCAACTTTTGACTATAAGTTATGTGCCCTTCGGTAGCCCAGAAAACGTCAAATCTTTGGGCTAAGCCCATTTAACTCACCCAGCAATTGTCTTACTTCTAAGTGCAAGACAATCTCAATGTCTTTATCTACGTCTGGAAAAACCACACCATTTGTACGTGAAAAACACAAGGTACTTGATACAGTCTGCTGTAAAAAGTACAACTGAACACTGACCCACATTTATAAGGTGCCAATAGATGCGGAATTGGGCCAGGCATCGGCAGCTGTTAAAACATAGCAAATATCCCTGGTTTCCATGGAGTAAGAGCCGTTGCTGGGCACGTAATTATGACATTAATGATCATTCAATTGTCGCTACAGCCAAAAGTATTGGTCGGAGAGCAACGCGGTTTGCACCATTCGATTTCTCGTCACAAAATACGTCGGATTAGCCTCTTACCAGCAGCACTGGAACAGTTTTTCCACTTTTGCATTTTTGCCTTGTCTTTTTGTTAATTGAAATCGGTTACACTGTACTCTGTACAATCGCAACTGGTCATTACTATATTCAACTTTTGACTATAAGTTATGTGCCCTTCGGTAGCCCAGAAGACGTCAAATCTTTGGGCTAAGCCCATTTAACTCACCCAGCAATTGTCTTACTTCTTAGTCCAAGACAATCTCAATGTCTTTATCTACGTGTAGAAAAACCACACCATTTGTGCATAAAAAACACAAGGTACTTGATACAGTCTGCGGTAAAAAGTACAACTGACCACAGACCCACATTTATAAGGTGCCAAAAGATGCGGAATTGGGCCAGGTATCGGCAGCTGTTGAAAAATTGCCAATTTCCCTGGTTTCCATTTAGTAAGAGCCGTTGCTGTGCACGTGATTATGACATAAATGATCATTCAATTGTCGCTACAGGCAAAAGTATTGGTCGGAGAGCAACGCGGTTTGCACCATTCGATTTGTCGTCACAAAATACGTCGGATTAGCCTCTTACCAGCAGCACTGGAACAATTTTTCCACTTTTGCATTTTTACCTGGTCTTTTTGTTAATTGAAATCGGCTACACTGTACTCTGTACAATCGCGACTGGTCATTACTATATTCAACTTTTGACTATAAGTTATGTGCCCTTCGGTAGCCCAGAAGACGTCAAATCTTTGGGCCAAGCCCATGTAACTCACCCAGCAATTGTCTTACTTCTAAGTCCAAGACAATCTCAATGTCTTTATCTACGTGTAGAAAAACCACACCATTTGTACGTGAAAAACACAAGGTACTTGATACAGTCTGCTGTAAAAAGTACAACTGAACACTGACCCACATTTATAAGGTGCCAAAAGATGCGGAATTGGGCCACGCATTGGCAGCTGTTAAAAAATTGCAAATATCCCTGGTTTCCATGGAGTAAGAGCCGTTGCTGGGCACGTAATTATGACATCAATGATCATTCAATTGTCGCTACAGCCAAAAGTATTGGTCGGAGAGCAACGCGGTTTGCACCATTCGATTTCTCGTCACAAAATACGTCGGATTAGCCTCTTACCAGCAGCACTGGAACAGTTTTTCCACTTTTGCCTTTTTGCCTTGTCTTTTTGTTAATTGAAATCGGCTACACTGTACTCTGTACAATCGCGACTGGTCATTACTATATTCAACTTTTGACTATAAGTTATGTGCCCTTCGGTAGCCCAGAAGACGTCAAATCTTTGGGCTAAGCCCATTTAACTCACCCAGCAATTGTCTTACTTCTTAGTCCAAGACAATCTCAATGTCTTTATCTACGTGTAGAAAAACCACACCATTTGTGCATAAAAAAACACAAGGTACTTGATACAGTCTGCTGTAAAAAGTACAACTGACCACAGACCCACATTTATAAGGTGCCAAAAGTTGCGGAATTGGGCCAGGTATCGGCAGCTGTTGAAAAATTGCCAATTTCCCTGGTTTCCATGGAGTAAGAGCCGTTGCTGGGCACGTGATTATGACATAAATGATCATTCAATTGTCGCTACAGGCAAAAGTATTGGTCGGAGAGCAACGCGGTTTGCACCATTCGATTTGTCGTCACAAAATACGTCGGATTAGCCTCTTACCAGCAGCACTGGAACAATTTTTCCATTTTTGCATTTTTACCTGGTCTTTTTGTTAATTGAAATCGGCTACACTGTACTCTGTACAATCGCGACTGGTCATTACTATATTCAACTTTTGACTATAAGTTATGTGCCCTTCGGTAGCCCAGAAGACGTCAAATCTTTGGGCTAAGCCCATTTAACTCACCCAGCAATTGTCTTACTTCTTAGTCCAAGACAATCTCAATGTCTTTATCTACGTGTAGAAAAACCACACCATTTGTGCATAAAAAAACACAAGGTACTTGATACAGTCTGCTGTAAAAAGTACAACTGACCACAGACCCACATTTATAAGGTGCCAAAAGATGCGGAATTGGGCCAGGTATCGGCAGCTGTTGAAAAATTGCCAATTTCCCTGGTTTCCATGGAGTAAGAGCCGTTGCTGGGCACGTGATTATGACATCAATGATCATTCAATTGTCGCTACAGGCAAAAGTATTGGTCGGAGAGCAACGCGGTTTGCACCATTCGATTTGTCGTCACAAAATACGTCGGATTAGCCTCTTACCAGCAGCACTGGAACAATTTTTCCATTTTTGCATTTTTACCTGGTCTTTTTGTTAATTGAAATCGGCTACACTGTACTCTGTACAATCGCGAATGGTCATTACTATATTCAACTTTTGACTATAAGTTATGTGCCCTTCGGTAGCCCAGAAGACGTCAAATCTTTGGGCTAAGCCCATTTAACTCACCCAGCAATTGTCTTACTTCTAAGTCCAAGACAATCTCAATGTCTTTATCTACGTGTAGAAAAACCACACCATTTGTACGTGAAAAACACAAGGTACTTGATACAGTCTGCTGTAAAAAGTACAACTGACCACAGACCCACATGAATAAGGTGCCAAAAGATGCGGAATTGAGACAGGCATCGGCAGCTGTTGAAAAATTGCAAATTTCCCTGGTTTCCATGGAGTAAGAGCCGTTGCTGGGCACGTGATTATGACATCAATGATCATTCAATTGTCACTACAGCCAAAAGTATTGGTCGGAGAACAACGCGGTTTGCACCATTCGATTTCTCGTCACAAAATACGTCGGATTAGCCTCTTACCAGCAGCACTGGAACAGTTTTTCCACTTTTGCATTTTTGCATGGTCTTTTTGTTAATTTAAATCGGCTACACTGTACTCTGTACAATCGCGACTGGTCATTACTATATTCAACTTTTGACTATAAGTTATGTGCCCTTCGGTAGCCCAGAAGACGTCAAATCTTTGGGCCAAGCCCATTTAACTCACCCAGCAATTGTCTTACTTCTAAGTCCAAGACAATCTCAATGTCTTTATCTACGTGTAGAAAAACCACACCATTTGTACATAAAAAACACAAGGTACTTGATACAGTCTGCTGTAAAAAGTACAACTAAACACTGACCCACATTTATAAGGTGCCAAAAGATGCGGAATTGGGCCAGGCATCGGCAGCTGTTGAAAAATTGCAAATTTCCCTGGTTTCCATGGAGTAAGAGCCGTTGCTGGGCACGTGATTATGACATAAATGATCATTCAATTGTCACTACAGCCAAAGTATTGGTCGGAGAGCAACGCGGTTTGCACCATTCGATTTCTCGTCACAAAATACGTCGGATTAGCCTCTTACCAGCAGCACTGGAACAGTTTTTTCCACTTTTGCCTTTTTGCCTGGTCTTTTTGTTAATTGAAATCGGCTACACTGTACTCTGTACAATCGCGACTGGTCATTACTATATTCAACTTTTGACTATAAGTTATGTGCCCTTCGGTAGCCCAGAAAACGTCAAATCTTTGGGCTAAGCCCATTTAACTCACCCAGCAATTGTCTTACTTCTAAGTGCAAGACAATCTCAATGTCTTTATCTACGTGTAGAAAAACCACACCATTTGTACGTGAAAAACACAAGGTACTTGATACAGTCTGCTGTAAAAAGTACAACTGAACACTGACCCACATTTATAAGGTGCCAAAAGATGCGGAATTGGGCCAGGCATCGGCAGCTGTTAAAACATAGCAAATATCCCTGGTTTCCATGGAGTAAGAGCCGTTGCTGGGCACGTAGTTATGACATTAATGATCATTCAATTGTCGCTAAAGCCAAAAGTATTGGTCGGAGAGCAACGCGGTTTGCACCATTCGATTTCTCGTCACAAAATACGTCGGATTAGCCTCTTACCAGCAGCACTGGAACAGTTTTTCCACTTTTGCATTTTTGCCTTGTCTTTTTGTTAATTGAAATCGGTTACACTGTACTCTGTACAATCGCGACTGGTCATTACTATATTCAACTTTTGACTATAAGTTATGTGCCCTTCGGTAGCCCAGAAGACGTCAAATCTTTGGGCTAAGCCCATTTAACTCACCCAGCAATTGTCTTACTTCTTAGTCCAAGACAATCTCAATGTCTTTATCTACGTGTAGAAAAACCACACCATTTGTGCATAAAAAACACAAGGTACTTGATACAGTCTGCTGTAAAAAGTACAACTGACCACAGACCCACATTTATAAGGTGCCAATAGATGCGGAATTGGGCCAGGTATCGGCAGCTGTTGAAAAATTGCCAATTTCCCTGGTTTCCATGGAGTAAGAGCCGTTGCTGTGCACGTGATTATGACATAAATGATCATTCAATTGTCGCTACAGGCAAAAGTATTGGTCGGAGAGCAACGCGGTTTGCACCATTCGATTTGTCGTCACAAAATACGTCGGATTAGCCTCTTACCAGCAGCACTGGAACAATTTTTCCATTTTTGCATTTTTACCTGGTCTTTTTGTTAATTGAAATCGGCTACACTGTACTCTGTACAATCGCGACTGGTCATTACTATATTCAACTTTTGACTATAAGTTATGTGCCCTTCGGTAGCCCAGAAGACGTCAAATCTTTGGGCTAAGCCCTTTTAACTCACCCAGCAATTGTCTTACTTCTAAGTCCAAGACAATCTCAATGTCTTTATCTACGTGTAGAAAAACCACAGCATTTGTACATAAAAAACACAAGGTACTTGATACAGTCTGCTGTAAAAAGTACAACTAAACACTGACCCACATTTATAAGGTGCCAAAAGATGCGGAATTGGGCCAGGCATCGGCAGCTGTTAAAAAATTGCAAATATCCGTGGTTTCCATGGAGTAAGAGCCGTTGCTGGGCACGTGATTATGACATCAATGATCATTCAATTGTCACTACAGGCAAAAGTATTAGTCGGAGAGCAACGTGGTTTGCACCATTCGATTTCTCGTCACAAAATACGTCGGATTAGCCTCCTACCAGCAGCACTGGAACAGTTTTTCCACTTTTTCATTTTTGCCTGGTCTTTTTGTTAATTGAAATCGGCTACACTGTACTCTGTACAATCGCGACTGGTCATTACTATATTCAACTTTTGACTATAAGTTATGTGCCCTTCGGTAGCCCAGAAGACGTCAAATCTTTGGGCTAAGCCCATTTAACTCACCCAGCAATTGTCTTACTTCTAAGTGCAAGACAATCTCAATGTCTTTATCTACGTGTAGAAAAACCACACCATTTGTACGTGAAAAACACAAGGTACTTGATACAGTCTGCTGTAAAAAGTACAACTGAACACTGACCCACATTTATAAGGTGCCAAAAGATGCGGAATTGGGCCAGGCATCGGCAGCTGTTAAAAAATTGCAAATATCCCTGGTTTCCATGGAGTAAGAGCCGTTGCTGGGCACGTAATTATGACATCAATGATCATTCAATTGTCGCTACAGCCAAAAGTATTAGTCGGAGAGCAACGCGGTTTGCACCATTCGATTTCTCGTCACAAAATACGTCGGATTAGCCTCTTACCAGCAGCACTGGAACAGTTTTTCCACTTTTGCCTTTTTGCCTTGTCTTTTTGTTAATTGAAATCGGTTACACTGTACTCTGTACAATCGCGACTGGTCATTACTATATTCAACTTTTGACTATAAGTTATGTGCCCTTCGGTAGCCCAGAAGACGTCAAATCTTTGGGCTAAGCCCATTTAACTCACCCAGCAATTGTCTTACTTCTTAGTCCAAGACAATCTCAATGTCTTTATCTACGTGTAGAAAAACCACACCATTTGTGCATAAAAAACACAAGGTACTTGATACAGTCTGCTGTAAAAAGTACAACTGACCACAGACCCACATTTATAAGGTGCCAAAAGATGCGAAATTGGGCCAGGTATCGGCAGCTGTTGAAAAATTGCCAATTTCCCTGGTTTCCATGGAGTAAGAGCCGTTGCTGTGCACGTGATTATGACATAAATGATCATTCAATTGTCGCTACAGGCAAAAGTATTGGTCGGAGAGCAACGCGGTTTGCACCATTCGATTTGTCGTCACAAAATACGTCGGATTAGCCTCCTACCAGCAGCACTGGAACAATTTTTCCATTTTTGCATTTTTACCTGGTCTTTTTGTTAATTGAAATCGGCTACACTGTACTCTGTACAATCGCGACTGGTCATTACTATATTCAACTTTTGACTATAAGTTATGTGCCCTTCGGTAGCCCAGAAGACGTCAAATCTTTGGGCTAAGCCCTTTTAACTCACCCAGCAATTGTCTTACTTCTAAGTCCAAGACAATCTCAATGTCTTTATCTACGTGTAGAAAAACCACACCATTTGTACATAAAAAACACAAGGTACTTGATACAGTCTGCTGTAAAAAGTACAACTAAACACTGACCCACATTTATAAGGTGCCAAAAGATGCGGAATTGGGCCAGGCATCGGCAGCTGTTAAAAAATTGCAAATATCCGTGGTTTCCATGGAGTAAGAGCCGTTGCTGGGCACGTGATTATGACATCAATGATCATTCAATTGTCACTACAGGCAAAAGTATTAGTCGGAGAGCAACGCGGTTTGCACCATTCGATTTCTCGTCACAAAATACGTCGGATTAGCTTCTTACCAGCAGCACTGGAACAGTTTTTCCACTTTTGCATTTTTACCTGGTCTTTTTGTTAATTGAAATCGGCTACACTGTACTCTGTACAATCGCGACTGGTCATTACTATATTCAACTTTTGACTATAAGTTATGTGCCCTTTGGTAGCCCAGAAGACGTCAAATCTTTGGGCTAAGCCCATTTAACTCACCCAGCAATTGTCTTACTTCTTAGTCCAAGACAATCTCAATGTCTTTATCTACGTGTAGAAAAACCACACCATTTGTGCATAAAAAAACACAAGGTATTTGATACAGTCTGCTGTAAAAAGTACAACTGACCACAGACCCACATTTATAAGGTGCCAAAAGATGCGGAATTGGGCCAGGTATCGGCAGCTGTTGAAAAATTGCCAATTTCCCTGGTTTCCATGGAGTAAGAGCCGTTGCTGTGCACGTGATTATGACATAAATGATCATTCAATTGTCGCTACAGGCAAAAGTATTGGTCGGAGAGCAACGCGGTTTGCACCATTCGATTTGTCGTCACAAAATACGTCGGATTAGCCTCTTACCAGCAGCACTGGAACAATTTTTCCATTTTTGCATTTTTACCTGGTCTTTTTGTTAATTGAAATCGGCTACACTGTACTCTGTACAATCGCGACTGGTCATTACTATATTCAACTTTTGACTATAAGTTATGTGCCCTTCGGTAGCCCAGAAGACGTCAAATCTTTGGGCCAAGCCCATTTAACTCACCCAGCAATTGTCTTACTTCTAAGTCCAAGACAATCTCAATGTCTTTATCTACGTGTAGAAAAACCACACCATTTGTACATAAAAAACACAAGGTACTTGATACAGTCTGCTGTAAAAAGTACAACTGACCACAGACCCACATTTATAAGGTGCCAAAAGATGCGGAATTGGGCCAGGCATCGGCAGCTGTTAAAAAATTGCAAATATCCGTGGTTTCCATGGAGTGAGAGCCGTTGCTGGGCACGTGATTATGACATCAATGATCATTCAATTGTCACTACAGGCAAAAGTATTAGTCGGAGAGCAACGCGGTTTGCACCATTCGATTTCTCGTCACAAATACGTCGGATTAAGCCTCTTACCAGCAGCACTGGAACAGTTTTTCCACTTTTGCATTTTTACCTGGTCTTTTTGTTAATTGAAATCGGCTACACTGTACTCTGTACAATCGCGACTGGTCATTACTATATTCAACTTTTGACTATAAGTTATGTGCCCTTCGGTAGCCCAGAAGATCTAAAATCTTTGGGCTAAGCCCATTTAACTCACCCAGCAATTGCCTCACTTCTAAGTGCAAGACAATCTCAATGTCTTTATCTACGTGTAGAAAAACCACACCATTTGTACGTGATAAACACAAGGTACTTGATACAGTCTGCTGTAAAAAAGTACAACTGAACAGTGACCCACTTCAGTAAGGTGCCAAAAGATGCGGAATTGAGCCAGGCATCGGCAGCTGTTGAAAAATTGCAAATATCCCTGGTTTCCATGGAGTAAGAGCCGTTGCTGGGCACGTGGTTATGACATCAATGATCATTCAATTGTCACTACAGCCAAAAGTATCGGTCGGAGAGCAACGCGGTTTGCACCATTCGATTTCTCGTCACAAAATACGTCGGATTAGCCTCTTACCAGCAGCACTGGAACAGTTTTTTTCACTTTTGCATTTTTGCCTTGTCTTTTTGTTAATTGAAACCGGTTACACTGTACTCTGTACAATCGCGACTGGTCATTACTATATTCAACTTTTGACTATAAGTTATGTGCCCTTCGGTAGCCCAGAAGACGTCAAATCTTTGGGCTAAGCCCATTTAACTCACCCAGCAATTCTCTATTTCTTAGTCCAAGACAATCTCTATGTCTTTATCTACGTGTAGAAAAACTACACCATTTGTGCATAAAAAACACAAGGTACTTGATACAGTCTGCTGTAAAAAGTACAACAGATCACAGACCCACATTTATAAGGTGCCAAAAGATGCGGAATTGGGCCAGGTATCGGCAGCTGTTGAAAAATTGCCAATTTCCCTGGTTTCCATGGAGTAAGAGCCGTTGCTGTGCACGTGATTATGACATAAATGATCATTCAATTGTCGCTACAGGCAAAAGTTTTGGTCGGAGAGCAACGCGGTTTGCACCATTCGATTTCTCGTCACAAAATACGTCGGATTAGCCTCTTACCAGCAGCACTGGAACAATTTTTCCATTTTTGCATTTTTACCTGGTCTTTTTGTAATTGAAATCGGCTACACTGTACTCTGTACAATCGCGACTGGTCATTACTATATTCAACTTTTGACTATAAGTTATGTGCCCTTCGGTAGCCCAGAAGACGTCAAATCTTTGGGCCAAGCCCATTTAACTCACCCAGCAATTGTCCTTACTTCTAAGTCCAAGACAATCTCAATGTCTTTATCTACGTGTAGAAAAACCACACCATTTGTACATAAAAAACACAAGGTACTTGATACAGTCTGCTGTAAAAAGTACAACTAAACACTGACCCACATTTATAAGGTGCCAAAAGATGCGGAATTGGGCCAGGCATCGGCAGCTGTTAAAAAAATTGCAAATATCCCTGGTTTCCATGGAGTAAGAGCCGTTGCTGGGCACGTGATTATGACATCAATGATCATTCAATTGTCACTACAGGCAAAAGTATTAGTCGGAGAGCAACGCGGTTTGCACCATTCGATTTCTCGTCACAAAATACGTCTTATTAGCCTCTTACCAGCAGCACTGGAACAGTTTTTCCACTTTTGCATTTTTACCTGGTCTTTTTGTTAATTGAAATCGGCTACACTGTACTCTGTACAATCGCGACTGGTCATTACTATATTCAACTTTTGACTATAAGTTATGTGCCCTTCGGTAGCCCAGAAGATCTGAAATCTTTGGGCTAAGCCCATTTAACTCACCCAGCAATTGTCTTACTTCTAAGTGCAAGACAATCTCAATGTCTTATCTACGTGTAGAAAAAACCACACCATTTGTACGTGATAAACACAAGGTACTTGATACAGTCTGCTG
>NW_027018437.1:0-26715 GCF_032854445.1 Liolophura sinensis
GTACAGAGTACAGTGTAGCCGATTTCAATTAACAAAAAGACCAGGTAAAAAATGCAAAAGTGGAAAAAACTGTTCCAGTGCTGCTGGTAAGAGGCTAATCCGACGTATTTTGTGACGATAAATCGAATGGTGCAAACCGCGTTGCTCTCCGACCAATACTTTTGGCTGTAGGGACAATTGATTGATCATTGATGTCATAATCACGTGCCCAGCAACGGCTCTTACTCCATGGAAACCAGGGATATTTGCAATTTTTTTAACAGCTGCCGATGCCTGGTCCAATTCTGCATCTTTTGGCACCTTAAAAATGTGGGTCAGTGTTTAGTTGTACTTTTTACAGCAGACTGTATCAAGTACCTTGTGTTTTTTATGTACAAATGGTGTGGTTTTTCTACACGTAGATAAAGACATTGAGATTGTCTTGGACTTAGAAGTAAGACAATTGCTGGGTGAGTTAAATGGGCTTAGCCGAAAGATTTGACGTCTTCTGGCTACCGAAGGGCACATAACTTATAGTCAAAAGTTGAATATAGTAATGACCAGTCGCGATTGTACAGAGTACAGTGTAGCCGATTTCAATTAACAAAAAGACGAGGTAAAAATGCAAAAGTGGAAAAACTGTTCCAGTGCTACTAGTAAGAGCCTAATCCGATGTATTTTGTGACGAGAAATCGAATGGTGCAATCCGCGTTGCTCTCCGACCAATACTTTTGGCTGTAGCGACAATTGAATGATCATTGATGTCATAATCACGTGCCCAGCAACGGCTCTTACTCCATGGAAACCAGGGATATTTGCAATTTTTTAACAGCTGCCGATGCCTGGCTCAATTCCGCATCTTTTGGCACCTTATTCATGTGGGTCTGTGGTCAGTTGTACTTTTTACAGCAGCCTGTATCAAGTACCTTGTGTTTTTCACGTACAAATGGTGTGGTTTTTCTACACGTAGATAAAGACATTGAGATTATCTTGGACTTAGAAGTAAGACAATTGCTGGGTGAGTTAAATGGGCTTGGCCCAAAGATTTCAGGTCTTCTGGGCTACCGAAGGGAACATAACTTATAGTCAAAAGTTTAATATTGTAATGACCAGTCGCGATTGTACAGAGTACAGTGTAGCCGATTTCAATTAACAAAAAGACCAGGCAAAAATGCAAAAGTGGAAAAACTGTTCCAGTGCTACTAGTAACAGCCTAATCCGACGTATTTTGTGACGAGAAATCGAATGGTGCAATCCGCGTTGCTCTCCGACCAATACTTTTGGCTGTAGCGACAATTAATTGATCATTGATGTCATAATCACGTGCGTAGCAACGGGCTCTTACTCCATGGAAACCAGGGAAATTTGCAATTTTTCAACAGCTGCCGATGCCTGGCTCAATTTCACATCTTTTGGCACCTTACTGAAGTGGGTTAGTGTTCAGTTGTACTTTTCACAGCAGACTGTATCAAGTATCTTGTGTTTTTCACGTACAATTGGTGTGGTTTTTCTACACGTAGATAAAGACATTGAGATTGTCTTGCACTTAGAAGTAAGGCAATTGCTGGGTGAGTTAAATGGGCTTAGCCCAAAGATTTGACGTCTTCTGGGCTACCGAAGGGCACATAACTTATAGTCAAAAGTTGAATATAGTAATGACCAGTCGCGATTGTACAGAGTACAGTGTAGCCGATTTCAATTAACAAAAAGACCAGGCAAAAATGCAAAAGTGGAAAAACTGTTCCAGTGCTACTAGTAACAGCCTAATCCGACGTATTTTGTGACGAGAAATCGAATGGTGCAATCCGCGTTGCTCTCCGACCAATACTTTTGGCTGTAGTGACAATTGAATGATCATTTATGTCATAATCACGTGCCCAGCAACGGCTCTTACTCCATGGAAACCAGGGAAATTTGCAATT
Source organism: Liolophura sinensis (assembly GCF_032854445.1). Lineage (NCBI taxonomy): Eukaryota > Metazoa > Mollusca > Polyplacophora > Chitonida > Chitonidae > Liolophura > Liolophura sinensis. The sequence goes on from NW_027018437.1 coordinate 1,902, forward strand.
TTTCAACAGCTGCCGATGCCTGGCTCAATTCCGCATCTTTTGGCACCTTATAATTGTGGGTCAGTGTTTAGTTGTACTTTTCACAGCAGACTGTATCAAGTACCTTGTGTTTTTTATGTACAAATGGTGTGGTTTTTCTACACGTAGATAAAGACATTGAGATTGTCTTGGACTTAGAAGTAAGACAATTGCTGGGTGAGTTAAATGGGCTTAGCCGAAAGATTTGACGTCTTCTGGGCTACCGAAGGGCACATAACTTATAGTCAAAAGTTGAATATAGTAATGACCAGTCGCGATTGTACAGAGTACAGTGTAGCCGATTTCAATTAACAAAAAGACCAGGTAAAAATGCAAAAGTGGAAAAACTGTTCCAGTGCTGCTGGTAAGAGGCTAATCCGACGTATTTTGTGACGATAAATCGAATGGTGCAAACCGCGTTGCTCTCCGACCAATACTTTTGGCTGTAGGGACAATTGATTGATCATTGATGTCATAATCACGTGCCCAGCAACGGCTCTTACTCCATGGAAACCAGGGATATTTGCAATTTTTTAACAGCTGCCGATGCCTGGTCCAATTCTGCATCTTTTGGCACCTTAAAAATGTGGGTCAGTGTTTAGTTGTACTTTTTACAGCAGACTGTATCAAGTACCTTGTGTTTTTTATGTACAAATGGTGTGGTTTTTCTACACGTAGATAAAGACATTGAGATTGTCTTTGACTTAGAAGTAAGACAATTGCTGGGTGAGTTAAATGGGCTTAGCCGAAAGATTTGACGTCTTCTGGGCTACCGAAGGGCACATAACTTATAGTCAAAAGTTGAATATAGTAATGACCAGTCGCGATTGTACAGAGTACAGTGTAGCCGATTTCAATTAACAAAAAGACCAGGTAAAAATGCAAAAGTGGAAAAACTGTTCCAGTGCTACTAGTAAGAGCCTAATCCGATGTATTTTGTGACGAGAAATCGAATGGTGCAATCCGCGTTGCTCTCCGACCAATACTTTTGGCTGTAGCGACAATTGAATGATCATTGATGTCATAATCACGTGCCCAGCAACGGCTCTTACTCCATGGAAACCAGGGATATTTGCAATTTTTTAACAGCTGCCGATGCCTGGCCCAATTCCGCATCTTTTGGCACCTTATTCATGTGGGTCTGTGGTCAGTTGTACTTTTTACAGCAGCCTGTATCAAGTACCTTGTGTTTTTCACGTACAAATGGTGTGGTTTTTCTACACGTAGATAAAGACATTGAGATTATCTTGGACTTAGAAGTAAGACAATTGCTGGGTGAGTTAAATGGGCTTGGCCCAAAGATTTCAGGTCTTCTGGGCTACCGAAGGGAACATAACTTATAGTCAAAAGTTAATATTGTAATGACCAGTCGCGATTGTACAGAGTACAGTGTAGCCGATTTCAATTAACAAAAAGACCAGGCAAAAATGCAAAAGTGGAAAAACTGTTCCAGTGCTACTAGTAACAGCCTAATCCGACGTATTTTGTGACGAGAAATCGAATGGTGCAAACCCGCGTTTGCTCTCCGACCAATACTTTTGGCTGTAGCGACAATTAATTGATCATTGATGTCATAATCACGTGCGTAGCAACGGCTCTTACTCCATGGAAACCAGGGAAATTTGCAATTTTTCAACAGCTTGCCGATGCCTGGCTCAATTTCACATCTTTTGGCACTTACTGAAGTGGGTTAGTGTTCAGTTGTACTTTCACAGCAGACTGTATCAAGTATCTTGTGTTTTTCACGTACAATTGGTGTGGTTTTTCTACACGTAGATAAAGACATTGAGATTGTCTTGCACTTAGAAGTAAGGCAATTGCTGGGTGAGTTAAATGGGCTTAGCCCAAAGATTTGACGTCTTCTGGGCTACCGAAGGGCACATAACTTATAGTCAAAAGTTGAATATAGTAATGACCAGTCGCGATTGTACAGAGTACAGTGTAGCCGATTTCAATTAACAAAAAGACCAGGTAAAAATGCAAAAGTGAAAAAACTGTTCAGTGCTACTAGTAAGAGCCTAATCTGATGTATTTTGTGACGAGAAATCGAATGGTGCAATCCGCGTTGCTCTCCGACCAATACTTTTGGCTGTAGCGACAATTGATGATCATTTATGTCATAATCACGTGCCCAGCAACGGCTCTTACTCCATGGAAACCAGGGATATTTGCCAATTTTTTAACAGCTGCCGATGCCTGGCTCAATTCCGCATCTTTTGGCACCTTATTCATGTGGGTCTGTGGTCAGTTGTACTTTTTACAGCAGCCTGTATCAAGTACCTTGTGTTTTTTCACGTACAAATGTGTGGTTTTCCTTCACGTAGATAAAGACATTGAGATTGTCTTGGACTTAGAAGTAAGACAATTGCTGGGTGAGTTAAATGGGCTTGGCCCAAAGATTTCAGGTCTTCTGGGCTACCGAAGGGCACATAACTTATAGTCAAAGTTGAATATAGTAATGACCAGTCGCGATTGTACAGAGTACAGTGTAGCCGATTTCAATTAACAAAAAGACCAGGTAAAAAATGCAAAAGTGGAAAAACTGTTCCAGTGCTACTAGTAAGAGCCTAATCCGATGTATTTTTGTGACGAGAAATCGAATAGTGCAATCCGCGTTGCTCTCCGACCAATACTTTTGGCTGTAGCGACAATTGAATGATCATTTATGTCATAATCACGTGCCCAGCAACGGCTCTACTCCATGAAAACCAGGGATATTTGCAATTTTTTAACAGCTGCCGATGCCTGGCTCAATTCCGCATCTTTGGCACCTTATTCATGTGGGTCTGTGGTCAGTTGTACTTTTACAGCAGCCTGTATCAAGTACCTTGTGTTTTTCACGTACAAATGGTGTGGTTTTTCTACACGTAGATAAAGACATTGAGATTGTCTTGGACTTAGAAGTAAGACAATTGCTGGTTGAGTTAAATGGGCTTGGCCCAAAGATTTCAGGTCTTCTGGGCTACCGAAGGGAACATAACTTATAGTCAAAAGTTGAATATAGTAAATGACCAGTCGCGATTGTAACAGAGTACAGTGTAGCCGATTTCAATAACAAAAAGACCAGGCAAAAATGCAAAAGTGGAAAAACTGTTCCAGTGCTACTAGTAAGAGACTAATCCGACGTATTTTGTGACGAGAAATCGAATGGTGCAAACCGCGTTGCTCTCCGACCAATACTTTTGGCTGTAGCGACAGATCAATGATCATTGATGTCATAATCACGTGCCCAGCAACGGCTCTTACTCCATGGAAACCAGGGATATTTGCAATTTTTTTAACAGCTGCCGATGCCTGGCCAATTCCACATCTTTTGGCACCTTATAAATGTGGGTCAGTGTTTAGTTTGTACTTTTTACAGCAGACTGTATCAAGTACCTTGTGTTTTTTATGTACAAATGGTGTGGTTTTTCTACACATAGATAAAGACATAGAGATTGTCTTGGACTTAGAAGTAAGACAATTGCTGGGTGAGTTAAATGGGCTTAGCCGAAAGATTTGACGTCTTCTGGGCTACCGAAGGGCACATAACTTATAGTCAAAAGTTGAATATAGTAATGACCAGTCGCGATTGTACAGAGTACAGTGTAGCCGGTTTCAATTAACAAAAAGATCAGGTAAAAATGCAAAAGTGAAAAACTGTTCCAGTGCTGCTGGTAAGAGGCTAATCCGACGTATTTTGTGACGAGAAATCGAATGGTGCAAACCGCGTTGCTCTCCGACCAATACTTTTGGCTGTAGTGACAATTGAATGATCATTTATGTCATAATCACGTGCTCAGCAACGGCTCTTACTCCATGGAAACCAGGGAAATTTGCAATTTTTCAACAGCTGCCGATGCCTGGCTCAATTCCGCATCTTTTGGCACCTTACTGAAGTGGGTTAGTGTTCAGTTGTACTTTTTACAGCAGACTGTATCAAGTACCTTGTGTTTTTTATGTACAAATGGTCTGGTTTTTCTACACGTAGATAAAGACATTGACATCGTCTTGCACTTAGAAGTAAGGCAATTGCTGGGTGAGTAAAATGGGCTTAGCCCAAAGATTTCAGGTCTTCTGGGCTACCGAAGGGCACATAACTTATAGTCAAAAGTTGAATATAGTAATGACCAGTCGCGATTGTACAGAGTACAGTGTAGCCGATTTCAATTAACAAAAAGACCAGGCAAAAATGCAAAAGTGGAAAAACTGTTCCAGTGCTACTAGTAAGAGCCTAATCCGACGTATTTTGTGACGAGAAATCGAATGGTGCAAACCGCGTTGCTCTCCGACCAATACTTTAGGCTGTAGCGACAGATCAATGATCATTGATATCATAATCACGTGCGTAGGAACGGCTCTTACTCCATGGAAACCATTGATATTTGCAATTTTTTAACGGCTGCCGATGCCTGGCCCAATTCCACATCTTTTGGCACCTTATAAATGTGGGTCAGTGTTTAGTTGTACTTTTTACAGCAGACTGTATCAAGTACCTTGTGTTTTTTATGTACAAATGGTGTGGTTTTTCTACACGTAGATAAAGACATTGAGATTTTCTTGGACTTAGAAGTAAGACAATTGCTGGGTGAGTTAAATGGGCTTAGCCCAAAGATTTGACGTCTTCTGGGCTACCGAAGGGAACATAACTTATAGTCAAAAGTTGAATATAGTAATGACCAGTCGCGATTGTACAGAGTACAGTGTAGCCGATTTCAATTAACAAAAAGACCAGGTAAAAATGCAAAAGTGGAAAAACTGTTCCAGTGCTGCTGGTAAGAGGCTATTCCGACGTATTTTGTGACGAGAAATCGAATGGTGCAATCCGCGTTGCTCTCCGACCAATACTTTTGGCTGTAGTGACAATTGAATGATCATTTATGTCATAATCACGTGCCCAGCAACGGCTCTTACTCCATGGAAACCAGGGAAATTTGCAATTTTTCAACAGCTGCCGATGCCTGGCTCAATTCCACATCTTTTGGCACCTTATAAATGTGGGTCAGTGTTTAGTTGTACTTTTCACAGCAGACTGTATCAAGTACCTTGTGTTTTTTATGTACAAATGGTGTGGTTTTTCTACACGTAGATAAAGACATTGAGATTGTCTTGGACTTAGAAGTAAGACAATTGCTGGGTGAGTTAAATGGGCTTAGCCCAAAGATTTGACGTCTTCTGGGCTACCGAAGGGCACATAACTTATAATCAAAAGTTGAATATAGTAATGACCAGTCGCGATTGTACAGAGTACAGTGTAGCCGATTTCAATTAACAAAAAGACCAGGCAAAAATGCAAAAGTGGACAAACTGTTCCAGTGCTTGCTGGTACAAGCTAATCCGACATATTTTGTGACGAGAAATCGAATGGTGCAAACCGCGTTGCTCTCCGACCAATACTTTTGGCTGTAGTGACAATTGATTAATCATTGATGTCATAATCACGTGCCCAGCAACGGCTCTTACTCCATGGAAACCAGGGAAATTTGCAATTTTTCAACAGCTGCCGATGCCTGGCTCAATTCCGCATCTTTTGGCACCTTACTGAAGTGGGTCAGTGTTCAGTTGTACTATTTACAGCAGACTGTATCAAGTACCTTGTGGTTTTCAGGTACAAATGGTGTGGTTTTTCTACACGTAGATAAAGACATTGAGATTGTCTTGCACTTAGAAGTAAGGCAATTGCTGGGTGAGTTAAATGGGCTTAGCCCAAAGATTTGACGTCTTCTGGGCTACCGAAGGTGCACATAACTTATAGTCAAAAGTTGAATATAGTAATGACCAGTCGCGATTGTACAGAGTACAGTGTAGCCGATTTCAATTAACAAAAGACCAGGTAAAAATGCAAAAGTGGAAAAACTGTTCCAGTGCTGCTGGTAAGAGGCTATCCGACGTATTTTGTGACGATAAATCGAATGGTGCAAAAACCGCGTTGCTCTCCGACCAATACTTTTGGCTGTAGTGACAATTGATTGATCATTGATGTCATAATTACGTGCCCAGCAACGGCTCTTACTCCATGGAAACCAGGGATATTTGCAATTTTTTAACAGCTGCCGATGCATGGCCCAATTCTGCATATTTTGGCACCTTAAAAATGTGGGTCAGTGTTTAGTTGTACTTTTTACAGCAGACTGTATCAAGTACCTTGTGTTTTTTATGTACAAATGGTGTGGTTTTTTCTACACGTAGATAAAGACATTGAGATTGTCTTGGACTTAGAAGTAAGACAATTGCTGGGTGAGTTAAATGGGCTTAGCCGAAAGATTTGACGTCTTCTGGGCTACCGAAGGGCACATAACTTATAGTCAAAAGTTGAATATAGTAATGACCAGTCGCGATTCTACAGAGTACAGTGTAGCCGATTTCAATTAACAAAAAGACGAGGTAAAAATGCAAAAGTGGAAAAACTGTTCCAGTGCTACTAGTAAGAGCCTAATCCGATGTATTTTGTGACGATAAATCGAATAGTGCAATCCGCGTTGCTCTCCGACCAATACTTTTGGCTGTAGCGACAATTGAATGATCATTTATGTCATAATCACGTGCCCAGCAACGGCTCTTACTCCATGGAAACCAGGGAAATTTGCAATTTTTTAACAGCTGCCGATGCCTGGCTCAATTCCGCATCTTTTGGCACCTTATTCATGTGGGTCTGTGGTCAGTTGTACTTTTTACAGCAGCCTGTATCAAGTACCTTGTGTTTTTCACGTACAAATGGTGTGGTTTTTCTACACGTAGATAAAGACATTGAGATTGTCTTGGACTTAGAAGTAAGACAATTGCTGGGTGAGTTAAATGGGCTTAGCCCAAAGATTTCAGGTCTTCTGGGCTACCGAAGGGAACATAACTTATAGTCAAAAGTTGAATATAGTAATGACCAGTCGCGATTGTACAGAGTACAGTGTAGCCGATTTCAATAAACAAAAAGACCAGGCAAAAATGCAAAAGTGGAAAAACTGTTCCAGTGCTACTAGTAACAGCCTAATCCGACGTATTTTGTGACGAGAAATCGAATGGTGCAAACCGCGCTGCTCTCCGACCAATACTTTTGGCTGTAGCGACAGATCAATGATCATTGATGTCATAATCACGTGCCCAGCAACGGCTCTTACTCCATGGAAACCAGGGATATTTGCAATTTTTTAACAGCTGCCGATGCCTGGCCCAATTCCACATCTTTTGGCACCTTATAAATGTGGGTCAGTGTTTAGTTGTACTTTTTACAGCAGACTGTATCAAGTACCTTGTGTTTTTTATGTACAAATGGTGTGGTTTTTCTACACATAGATAAAGACATTGAGATTGTCTTGGACTTAGAAGTAAGACAATTGCTGGGTGAGTTAAATGGGCTTAGCCGAAAGATTTGACGTCTTCTGGGCTACCGAAGGGCACATAACTTATAGTCAAAAGTTGAATATAGTAATGACCAGTCGCGATTGTACAGAGTACAGTGTAGCCGATTTCAATTAACAAAAAGACCAGGTAAAAATGCAAAAGTGGAAAAACTGTTCCAGTGCTGCTGGTAAGAGGCTAATCCGACGTATTTTGTGACGAGAAATCGAATGGTGCAAACCGCGTTGCTCTCCGACCAATACTTTTGGCTGTAGTGACAATTGAATGATCATTTATGTCATAATCACGTGCGTATCAACGGCTCTTACTCCATGGAAACCAGGGAAATTTGCAATTTTTCAACAGCTGCCGATGCCTGGCTCAATTCCGCATCTTTTGGCACCTTACTGAAGTGGGTTAGTGTTCAGTTGTACTTTTTACAGCAGACTGTATCAAGTACCTTGTGTTTTTTATGTACAAATGGTCTGGTTTTTCTACACGTAGATAAAGACATTGACATCGTCTTGCACTTAGAACTAAGGCAATTGCTGGGTGAGTAAAATGGGCTTAGCCGCTTAGCCGAAAGATTTGACGTCTTCTGGGCTACCGAAGGGCACATAACTTATAGTCAAAATTTGAAAATAGTAATGACCAGTCGCAATTGTACAGAGTACAGTGTAGCCGATTTCAATTAACAAAAAGACCAGGCAAAAATGCAAAAGTGGAAAAACTGTTCCAGTGCTACTAGTAAGAGGCTAATCCGACGTATTTTGTGACGACAAATCGAGTGGTGCAAACGGCGTTCCTCTCCGACCAATACTTTTGGCTGTAGCGACAATTGAATGATCATTTATGTCATAATCACGTGCCCAGCGACGGCTCTTACTCCATGGAAACCAGGGATATTTGCAATTTTTAACAGCTGCCGAGGCCTGGCCCAATTCCGCATCTTTTGGCATCTTATAAATGTGGGTCAATGTTTAGTTGTACTTTTTACAGCAGACTGTACCTTGTGTTTTTTATGTACAAATGGTCTGGTTTTTCTACACGTAGATAAAGACATTGAGATTGTCTTGGACTTAGAAGTAAGACAATGGCTGGGTGAGTTAAATGGGCTTAGCCTAAAGATTTGACGTCTTCTGGGCTACCGAAGGGCACATAACTTATAGTCAAAAGTTGAATATAGTAATGACCAGTCGCGATTGTACAGAGTACAGTGTAGCCGATTTCAATTAACAAAAAGACCAGGCAAAAATGCAAAAGTGGAAAAACTGTTCCAGCGCTGCTGGTAAGAGGCTAATCCGACGTATTTTGTGACGAGAAATCGAATGATGCAAACCGCATTGCTCTCCGACCAATACTTTTGGCTGTAGTGACAATTGAATGATCATTTATGTCATAATCACGTGCCCAGCAACGGCTCTTACTCCATGGAAACCAGGGAAATTTGCAATTTTTCAACAGCTGCCGATGCCTGGCTCAATTCCGCATCTTTTGGCACCTTACTGAAGTGGGTTAGTGTTCAGTTGTACTTTTTACAGCAGACTGTATCAAGTACCTTGTGTTTTTCACGTACAAATCGTGTGGTTTTTCTACACGTAGATAAAGACATTGAAATTGTCTTGCACTTAGAAGTAAGGCAATTGCTGGGTGAGTTAAATGGGCTTAGCCCAAAGATTTCAGGTCTTCTGGGCTACCGAAGGGCACATAACTTATAGTCAAAAGTTGAATATAGTAATGACCAGTCGCGATTGTACAGAGTACAGTGTAGCCGATTTCAATTAACAAAAAGACCAGGCAAAAATGCAAAAGTGGAAAAACTGTTCCAGTGCTACTAGTAAGAGGCTAATCCGACGTATTTTGTGACGATAAATCGAATGGTGCAAACCGCGTTGCTCTCCGACCAATACTTTTGGCTGTAGCGACAGATTAATGATCATTGATGTCATAATCACGTGCCCAGCAACGGCTCTTACTCCATGGAAACCAGGGATATTTGCAATTTTTTAACAGCTGCCGATGCCTGGCCCAATTCCACATCTTTTGGCACCTTATAAATGTGGGTCAGTGTTTAGTTGTACTTTTTACAGCAGACTGTATCAAGTACCTTGTGTTTTTTATGTACAAATGGTGTGGTTTTTCTACACGTAGATAAAGACATTGAGATTGTCTTGGACTTAGAAGTAAGACAATTGCTGGGTGAGTTAAATGGGCTTAGCCCAAAGATTTGACGTCTTCTGGGCTACCGAAGGGCACATAACTTATAGTCAAAAGTTGAATATAGTAATGACCAGTCGCAATTGTACAGAGTACAGTGTAGCCGATTTCAATTAACAAAAAGACCAGGTAAAAATGCAAAAGTGGAAAAACTGTTCCAGTGCTGCTGGTAAGAGGCTAATCCGACGTATTTTGTGACGAGAAATCGAATGGTGCAAACCGCATTGCTCTCCGACCAATACTTTTGGCTGTAGTGACAATTGAATGATCATTTATGTCATAATCACGTGCCCAGCAACGGCTCTTACTCCATGGAAACCAGGGAAATTTGCAATTTTTCAACAGCTGCCGATGCCTGGCTCAATTCCGCATCTTTTGGCACCTTATAAATGTGGGTCAGTGTTTAGTTGTACTTTTTACAGCAGACTGTATCAAGTACCTTGTGTTTTTTATGTACAAATGGTGTGGTTTTTCTACACGTAGATAAAGACATTGAGATTGTCCTGGACTTAGAAGTAAGACAATTGCTGGGTGAGTTAAATGGGCTTAGCCCAAAGATTTGACGTCTTCTGGGCTACCGAAGGGCACATAACTTATAGTCAAAAGTTGAATATAGTAATGACCAGTCGCGATTGTACAGAGTACAGTGTAGCCGATTTCAATTAACAAAAAGACCAGGTAAAAATGCAAAAGTGGAAAAACTGTTCCAGTGCTGCTGGTAAGAGGCTAATCCGACGTATTTTGTGACGAGAAATCGAATGGTGCAAACCGCGTTGCTCTCCGACCAATACTTTTGGCTGCAGCGACAATTGATTGATCATTGATGTCATAATCACGTGCCCAGCAACGGCTCTTACTCCATGGAAACCAGGGAAATTTGCAATTTTTCAACAGCTGCCGATGCCTGGCTCAATTCCGCATCTTTTGGCACCTTACTGAAATGGGTCAGTGTTCAGTTGTACTTTTTACAGCAGACTGTATCAAGTACCTTGTGGTTTTCACGTACAAATGGTCTGGTTTTTCTACACGTAGATAAAGACATTGAGATTGTCTTGCACTTAGAAGTAAGGCAATTGCTGGGTGAGTTAAATGGGCTTGGCCCAAAGATTTGACGTCTTCTGGGCTACCGAAGGGCACATAACTTATAGTCAAAAGTTGAATATAGTAATGACCAGTCGCGATTGTACAGAGTGCAGTGTAGCCGATTTCAATTAACAAAAAGACCAGGCAAAAATGCAAAAGTGGAAAAACTGTTCCAGTGCTACTAGTAAGAGGCTAATCCGACGTATTTTGTGACGAGAAATCGAATGGTGCAATACGCATTGCTCTCCGACCAATACTTTTGGCTGTAGCGACAATTGAATGATCATTTATGTCATAATCACGTGCGTAACAACGGCTCTTACTCCATGGAAACCAGGGAAATTTGCAATTTTTCAACAGCTGCCGATGCTTGGCCCAATTTCACATCTTTTGGCACCTTATAAATGTGGGTCAGTGTTTAGTTGTACTTTTTACAGCAAAGTGTATCAAGTACCTTGTGTTTTTTATGTACAAATGGTGTGGTTTTTCTACACGTAGATAAAGACATTGAGATTGTCTTGGACTTAGAAGTAAGACAATTGCTGGGTGAGTTAAATGGGCTTAGCCGAAAGATTTGACGTCTTCTGGGCTACCGAAGGGCACATAACTTATAGTCAAAAGTTGAATATAGTAATGACCAGTCGCGATTGTACAGAGTACAGTGTAGCCGATTTCAATTAACAAAAAGACCAGGCAAAAATGCAAAAGTGGAAAAACTGTTCCAGTGCTGCTGGTAAGAGGCTAATCCGACGTATTTTGTGACGAGAAATCGAATGGTGCAAACCGCGTTGCTCTCCGACCAATACTTTTGGCTGTAGTGACAATTGAATGATCATTTATGTCATAATCACGTGCGTAGCAACGGCTCTTACTCCATGGAAACCAGGGAAATTTGCAATTTTTCAACAGCTGCCGATGCCTGGCTCAATTCCGCATCTTTTGGCACCTTACTGAAGTGGGTTAGTGTTCAGTTGTACTTTTTACAGCAGACTGTATCAAGTACCTTGTGTTTTTCACGTACAAATGGTCTGGTTTTTCTACACGTAGATAAAGACATTGAGATTGTCTTGCACTTAGAACTAAGGCAATTGCTGGGTGAGTTAAATGGGCTGAGCCCAAAGATTTCAGGTCTTCTGGGCTACCGAAGGGCACATAACTTATAGTCAAAAGTTGAATATAGTAATGACCAGTCGCGATTGTACAGAGTACAGTGTAGCCGATTTCAATTAACAAAAAGACCGGGCAAAAATGCAAAAGTGGAAAAACTGTTCCAGTGCTACTAGTAAGAGCCTAATCCGACGTATTTTGTGACGAGAAATCGAATGGTGCAAACCGCGTTGCTCTCCGACCAATACCTTAGGCTGTAGCGACAGATCAATGATCATTGATGTCATAATCACGTGCCCAGCAACGGCTCTTACTCCATGGAAACCAGGGATATTTGCAATTTTTTAACAGCTGCCGATGCCTGGCCCAATTCCACATCTTTTGGCACCTTATAAATGTGGGTCAGTGTTTAGTTGTACTTTTTACAGCAGACTGTATCAAGTACCTTGTGTTTTTTATGTACAAATGGTGTGGTTTTTCTACACGTAGATAAAGACATTGAGATTGTCTTGGACTTAGAAGTAAGACAATTGCTGGGTGAGTTAAATGGGCTTAGCCGAAAGATTTCACGTCTTCTGGGCTACCGAAGGGCACATAACTTATAGTCAAAAGTTGAATATAGTAATGACCAGTCGCGATTGTACAGAGTACAGTGTAGCCGATTTCAATTAACAAAAAGACCAGGTAAAAATGCAAAAGTGGAAAAACTGTTCCAGTGCTGCTGGTAAGAGGCTATTCCGACGTATTTTGTGACGAGAAATCGAATGGTGCAAACCGCATTGCTCTCCGACCAATACTTTTGGCTGTAGTGACAATTGAATGATCATTTATGTCATAATCACGTGCCCAGCAACGGCTCTTACTCCATGGAAACCAGGGAAATTTGCAATTTTTCAACAGCTGCCGATGCCTGGCTCAATTCCGCATCTTTTGGCACCTTATAAATGTGGGTAAGTGTTTAGTTGTACTTTTCACAGCAGACTGTATCAAGTACCTTGTGTTTTTTATGTACAAATGGTGTGGTTTTTCTACACGTAGATAAAGACATTGAGATTGTCTTGGACTTAGAAGTAAGACAATTGCTGGGTGAGTTAAATGGGCTTAGCCGAAAGATTTGACGTCTTCTGGGCTACCGAAGGGCACATAACTTATAGTCAAAAGTTGAATATAGTAATGACCAGTCGCGATTGTACAGAGTACAGTGTAGCCGATTTCAATTAACAAAAAGACGAAGCAAAAATGCAAAAGTGGAAAAACTGTTCCAGTGCTGCTGGTAAGAGGCTAATCCGACGTATTTTGTGACGACAAATCGAGTGGTGCAAACCGCGTTGCTCTCCGACCAATACTTTTGGCTGTAGCGACAATTGATTGATCATTGATGTCATAATCACGTGCCCAGCAACGGCTCTTACTCCATGGAAACCAGGGATATTTGCAATTTTTTAACAGCTGCCGATGCATGGCCCAATTCTGCATCTTTTGGCACTTTAAAAATGTGGGTCAGTGTTCAGTTGTACTTTTTACAGCAGACTGTATCAAGTACCTTGTGTTTTTTATGTACAAATGGTGTGGTTTTTCTACACGTAGATAAAGACATTGAGATTGTCTTGCACTTAGAAATAAGGCAATTGCTGGGTGAGTTAAATGGGCTTAGCCCAAAGATTTTAGGTCTTCTGGGCTACCGAAGGGCACATAACTTATAGTCAAAAGTTGAATATAGTAATGACCAGTCGCGATTGTACAGAGTACAGTGTAGCCGATTTCAATTAACAAAAAGACCAGGCAAAAATGCAAAAGTGGAAAAACTGTTCCAGTGCTACTAGTAAGAGCCTAATCCGACGTATTTTGTGACGATAAATCGAATGGTGCAAACCGCGTTGCTCTCCGACCAATACTTTTGGCTGTAGCGACAGATCAATGATCATTGATGTCATAATCACGTGCCCAGCAACGGCTCTTACTCCATGGAAACCAGGGATATTTGCAATTTTTTAACAGCTGCCGATGCCTGGCCCAATTCCACATCTTTTGGCACCTTATAAATGTGGGTCAGTGTTTAGTTGTACTTTTTACAGCAGACTGTATCAAGTACCTTGTGTTTTTATGTACAAATGGTGTGGTTTTTCTACACGTAGATAAAGACATTGAGATTGTCTTGGACTTAGAAGTAAGACAATTGCTGGGTGAGTTAAATGGGCTTAGCCCAAAGATTTGACGTCTTCTGGGCTACCGAAGGGCACATAACTTATAGTCAAAAGTTGAATATAGTAATGACCAGTCGCGATTGTACAGAGTACAGTGTAGCCGATTTCAATTAACAAAAAGACCAGGTAAAAATGCAAAAGTGGAAAAACTGTTCCAGTGCTGCTGGTAAGAGGCTAATCCGACGTATTTTGTGACGAGAAATCGAATGGTGCAAACCGTATTGCTCTCCGACCAATACTTTTGGCTGTAGTGACAATTGAATGATCATTTATGTCATAATCACGTGCCCAGCAACGGCTCTTACTCCATGGAAACCAGGGAAATTTGCAATTTTTCAACAGCTGCCGATGCCTGGCTCAATTCCGCATCTTTTGGCACCTTACTGAAGTGGGTCAGTGTTCAGTTGTACTTTTTACAGCAGACTGTATCAAGTACCTTGTGGTTGTCACGTACAAATGGTCTGGTTTTTCTACACGTAGATAAAGACATTGAGATTGTCTTGCACTTAGAAGTAAGGCAATTGCTGGGTGAGTTAAATGGGCTGGGCCCAAAGATTTGACGTCTTCTGGGCTACCGAAGGGCACATAACTTATAGTCAAAAGTTGAATATAGTAATGACCAGTCGCGATTGTACAGAGTGCAGTGTAGCCGATTTCAATTAACAAAAAGACCGGGCAAAAATGCAAAAGTGGAAAAACTGTTCCAGTGCTACTAGTAAGAAGCTAATCCGACGTATTTTGTGACGAGAAATCGAATGGTGCAATCCGCATTGCTCTCCGACCAATACTTTTGGCTGTAGCGACAATTGAATGATCATTTATGTCAGAATCACGTGCGTAACAACGGCTCTTACTCCATGGAAACCAGGGAAATTTGCAATTTTTCAACAGCTGCCGATGCCTGGCCCAATTTCACATCTTTTGGCACCTTATAAATGTGGGTCAGTGTTTAGTTGTACTTTTTACAGCAGACTGTATCAAGTACCTTGTGTTTTTTATGTACAAATGGTGTGGTTTTTCTACACGTAGATAAAGACATTGAGATTGTCTTGGACTTAGAAGTAAGACAATTGCTGGGTGAGTTAAATGGGCTTAGCCGAAAGATTTGACGTCTTCTGGGCTACCGAAGGGCACATAACTTATAGTCAAAAGTTGAATATAGTAATGACCAGTCGCGATTGTACAGAGTACAGTGTAGCCGATTTCAATTAACAAAAAGACCAGGCAAAAATGCAAAAGTGGACAAACTGTTCCAGTGCTGCTGGTAAGAGGCTAATCCGACGTATTTTGTGACGAGAAATCGAATGGTGCAAACCGCGCTGCTCTCCGACCAATACTTTTGGCTGTAGCGACAGATCAATGATCATTGATGTCATAATCACGTGCCCAGCAACGGCTCTTACTCCATGGAAACCAGGGATATTTGCAATTTTTCAACAGCTGCCGATGCCTGGCCCAATTCCACATCTTTTGGCACCTTATAAATGTGGGTCAGTGTTTAGTTGTACTTTTTACAGCAGACTGTATCAAGTACCTTGTGTTTTTTATGTACAAATGGTGTGGTTTTTCTACACGTAGATAAAGACATTGAGATTGTCTTGGACTTAGAAGTAAGACAATTGCTGGGTGAGTTAAATGGGCTTAGCCCAAAGATTTGACGTCTTCTGGGCTACCGAAGGGCACATAACTTATAGTCAAAAGTTGAATATAGTAATGACCAGTCGCGATTGTACAGAGTACAGTGTAGCCGATTTCAATTAACAAAAAGACCAGGTAAAAATGCAAAAGTGGAAAAACTGTTCCAGTGCTGCTGGTAAGAGGCTATTCCGACGTATTTTGTGACGAGAAATCGAATGGTGCAAACCGTATTGCTCTCCGACCAATACTTTTGGCTGTAGTGACAATTGAATGATCATTTATGTCATAATCACGTGCCCAGCAACGGCTCTTACTCCATGGAAACCAGGGAAATTTGCAATTTTTCAACAGCTGCCGATGCCTGGCTCAATTCCGCATCTTTTGGCACCTTATAAATGTGGGTCAGTGTTTAGTTGTACTTTTTACAGCAGACGGTATCAAGTACCTTGTGTTTTTTATGTACAAATGGTGTGGTTTTTCTACACGTAGATAAAGACATTGAGATTGTCTTGGACTTAGAAGTAAGACAATTGCTGGGTGAGTTAAATGGGCTTAGCTTAAAGATTTGACGTCTTCTGGGCTACCGAAGGGCACATAACTTATAGTCAAAAGTTGAATATAGTAATGACCAGTCGCGATTGTACAGAGTACAGTGTAGCCGATTTCAATTAACAAAAAGACCAGGTAAAAATGCAAAAGTGGAAAAACTGTTCCAGTGCTGCTGGTAAGAGGCTAATCCGACGTATTTTGTGACGAGAAATCGAATGGTGCAAACCGCGTTGCTCTCCGACCAATACTTTTGGCTGCAGCGACAATTGATTGACCATTGATGTCATAATCACGTGCCCAGCAACGGCTCTTACTCCATGGAAACCAGGGAAATTTGCAATTTTTCAACAGCTGCCGATGCCTGGCTCAATTCCGCATCTTTTGGCACCTTACTGAAGTGGGTCAGTGTTCAGTTGTACTTTTTACAGCAGACTGTATCAAGTACCTTGTGGTTGTCACGTACAAATGGTCTGGTTTTTCTACACGTAGATAAAGACATTGAGATTGTCTTGGACTTAGAAGTAAGACAATTGCTGGGTGAGTTAAATGGGCTTAGCCCAAAGATTTCAGGTCTTCTGGGCTACCGAAGGGCACATAACTTATAGTCAAAAGTTGAATATAGTAATGACCAGTCGCGATTGTACAGAGTACAGTGTAGCCGATTTCAATTAACAAAAAGACCAGGCAAAAATGCAAAAGTGGAAAAACTGTTCCAGTGCTACTAGTAAGAGCCTAATCCGACGTATTTTGTGACGAGAAATCGAATGGTGCAAACCGCGTTGCTCTCCGACCAATACTTTTGGCTGTAGCGACAGATCAATGATCATTGATGTCATAATCACGTGCCCAGCAACGGCTCTTACTCCATGGAAACCAGGGATATTTGCAATTTTTTAACAGCTGCCGATGCCTGGCCCAATTCCACATCTTTTGGCACATTATAAATGTGGGTCAGTGTTTAGTTGTACTTTTTACAGCAGACTGTATCAAGTACCTTGTGTTTTTTATGTACAAATGTGTGGTTTTTCTACACATAGATAAAGACATTGAGATTGTCTTGGACTTAGAAGTAAGACAATTGCTGGGTGAGTTAAATGGGCTTAGCCGACAGATTTGACGTCTTCTGGGCTACCGAAGGGCACATAACTTATAGTCAAAAGTTGAATATAGTAATGACCAGTCGCGATTGTACAGAGTACAGTGTAGCCGATTTCAATTAACAAAAAGACCAGGCAAAAATGCAAAAGTGGAAAACTGTTCCAGTGCTACTAGTAAGAGCCTAATCCGACGTATTTTGTGACGAGAAATCGAATGGTGCAAAACCGCGTTGCTCTCCGACCAATACTTTTGGCTGTATGATTGATCATTTATGTCATAATCACGTGCCCAGCAACGGCTCTTACTCCATGGAAACCAGGGATATTTGCAATTTTTTAACAGCTGCCGATGCCTGGCCCAATTTCACATCTTTTGGCGCCTTATAAATGTGGGTCAGTGTTTAGTTGTACTTTTTACAGCAGACTGTATCAAGTACCTTGTGTTTTTTATGTACAAATGGTCTGGTTTTTCTACACGTAGATAAAAGACATTGAGATTGTCTTGGACTTAGAAGTAAGACAATTGCTGGGTGAGTTAAATGGGCTTAGCCCAAAGATTTGACGTCTTCTGGGCTACCGAAGGGCACATAACTTATAGTCAAAAGTTGAATATAGTAATGACCAGTCGCAATTGTACAGAGTACAGTGTAGCCGATTTCAATTAACAAAAAGACCAGGCAAAAATGCAAAAGTGGAAAAACTGTTCCAGTGCTGCTGGTAAGAGGCTAATCCGACGTATTTTGTGACGAGAAATCGAATGGTGCAAACCGCGTTGCTCTCCGACCAATACTTTTGGCTGTAGTGACAATTGAATGATCATTTATGTCATAATCACGTGCCCAGCAACGGCTCTTACTCCATGGAAACCAGGGAAATTTGCAATTTTTCAACAGCTGCCGAAGCCTGGCTCAATCCGCATCTTTTGGCACCTTACTGAAGTGGGTTAGTGTTCAGTTGTACTTTTACAGCAGACTGTATCAAGTACCTTGTGTTTTTTACGTACAAATGGTGTGGTTTTTCTACACGTAGATAAAGACATTGAGATTGTCTTGGACTTAGAAGTAAGACAATTGCTGGGTGAGTTAAATGGGCTTAGCCCAAAGATTCAGGTCTTCTGGGCTACCGAAGGGCACATAACTTATAGTCAAAAAGTTGAATATAGTAATGACCAGTCGCGATTGTACAGAGTACAGTGTAGCCGATTTCAATTAACAAAAAGACCAGGCAAAAATGCAAAAGTGGAAAAACTGTTCCAGTGCTACTAGTAGAGCCTAATCCGACGTATTTTGTGACGAGAAATCGAATGGTGCAAACCGCGTTGCTCTCCGCACCAATACTTTTGGCTGTAGCGACAGATCAATGATCATTGATGTCATAATCACGTGCCCAGCAACGCTCTTACTCCATGGAAACCAGGGAAATTTGCAATTTTTTAACAGCTGCCGATGCTGGCCCAATTCCACATCTTTTGGCACCTTATAAATGTGGGTCAGTGTTTAGTTGTACTTTTTACAGCAGACTGTATCAAGTACCTTGTGTTTTTTATGTACAAATGGTGTGGTTTTTCTACACATAGATAAAGACATTGAGATTGTCTTGGACTTAGAAGTAAGACAATTGCTGGGTGAGTTAAATGGGCTTAGCCGACAGATTTGACGTCTTCTGGGCTACCGAAGGGCACATAACTTATAGTCAAAAGTTGAATATAGTAATGACCAGTCGCGATTGTACAGAGTTACAGTGTAGCCGATTTCAATTAACAAAAAGACCAGGCAAAAATGCAAAAGTGGAAAAACTGTTCCAGTGCTACTAGTAAGAGCCTAATCCGACGTATTTTGTGACGAGAAATCGAATGGTGCAAACCGCGTTGCTCTCCGACCAATACTTTTGGCTGTATGATTGATCATTTATGTCATAATCACGTGCCCAGCAACGGCTCTTACTCCATGGAAACCAGGGATATTTGCAATTTTTTAACAGCTGCCGATGCCTGGCCCAATTTCACATCTTTTGGCGCCTTATAAATGTGGGTCAGTGTTTAGTTGTACTTTTTACAGCAGACTGTATCAAGTACCTTGTGTTTTTTATGTACAAATGGTCTGGTTTTTCTACACGTAGATAAAGACATTGAGATTGTCTTGGACTTAGAAGTAAGACAATTGCTGGGTGAGTTAAATGGGCTTAGCCCAAAGATTTGACGTCTTCTGGGCTACCGAAGGGCACATAACTTATAGTCAAAAGTTGAATATAGTAATGACCAGTCGCAATTGTACAGAGTACAGTGTAGCCGATTTCAATTAACAAAAAAGACCAGGCAAAAAATGCAAAAGTGGAAAAACTGTTCCAGTGCTGCTGGTAAGAGGCTAATCCGACGTATTTTGTGACGAGAAATCGAATGGTGCAAACCGCGTTGCTCTCCGACCAGATACTTTGGCTGTAGTGACAATTGAATGATCATTTATGTCATAATCACGTGCCCAGCAACGGCTCTTACTCCATGGAAACCAGGGAAATTTGTAATTTTTCAACAGCTGCCGATGCCTGGCTCAATTCCGCATCTTTTGGCACCTTACTGAGTGGGTTAGTGTTCAGTTGTACTTTTTACAGCAGACTGTATCAAGTACCTTGTGTTTTTTTACGTACAAATGGGGTGGTTTTTCTACACGTAGATAAAGACATTGAGATTGTCTTGCACTTAGAAGTAAGACAATTGCTGGGTGAGTTAAATGGGCTTAGCCCAAAGATTTCAGGGTCTTCTGGGCTACCGAAGGGCACATAACTTATAGTCAAAAAGTTGAATATAGTAATGACCAGTCGCGATTGTACAGAGTACAAGTGTAGCCGATTTCAATTAACAAAAAGACCAGGCAAAAATGCAAAAGTGGAAAAACTGTTCCAGTGCTACTAGTAAGAGCCTAATCCGACGTATTTTGTGACGAGAAATCGAATGGTGCAAACCGCGTTGCTCTCCGGCCAATACTTTTGGCTGTAGCGACAGATCAATGATCATTGATGTCATAATCACGTGCCCAGCAACGGCTCTTACTCCATGGAAACCAGGGATATTTGCAATTTTTTAACAGCTGCCGATGCCTGGCCCAATTCCACATCTTTTGGCACCTTATAAATGTGGGTCAGTGTTTAGTTGTACTTTTTACAGCAGACTGTATCAAGTACCTTGTGTTTTTTATGTACAAATGGTGTGGTTTTTCTACACATAGATAAAGACATTGAGATTGTCTTGGACTTAGAAGTAAGACAATTGCTGGGTGAGTAAATGGGCTTAGCCGACAGATTTGACGTCTTCTGGGCTACCGAAGGGCACATAACTTATAGTCAAAAGTTGAATATAGTAATGACCAGTCGCGATTGTACAGAGAACAGTGTAGCCGATTTCAATTAACAAAAAGACCAGGTAAAAATGCAAAAGTGGAAAAACTGTTCCAGTGCTGCTGGTAAGAGGCTAATCCGACGTATTTTGTGACGAGAAATCGAATGGTGCAAACCGCGTTGCTCTCCGACCAATACTTTTGGCTGTAGTGACAATTGAATGATCATTTATGTCATAATCACGTGCCCAGCAACGGCTCTTACTCCATGGAAACCAGGGAAATTTGCAATTTTTCAACAGCTGCGATGCCTGGCTCAATTCCGCATCTTTTGGCACCTTACTGAAGTGGGTTAGTGTTCAGTTGTACTTTTTACAGCAGACTGTATCAAGTACCCTTGTGTTTTTTATGTACAAATGGTCTGGCTTTTCTACACGTAGATAAAGACATTGACATCGTCTTGGACTTAGAAGTAAGACAATTGCTGGGTGAGTTAATGGGCTTGGCCCAAAGATTTCAGGTCTTCTGGGCTACCGAAGGGAACATAACTTATAGTCAAAAGTTGAATATAGTAATGACCAAGTCGCGATTGTACAGAGTACAGTGTAGCCGATTTCAATTAACAAAAAGACCAGGCAAAAATGCAAAGTGGAAAAACTGTTCCAGTGCTGCTGGTAAGAGGCTAATCCGACGTATTTTGTGACGACAAATCGAATGGTGCAAACCGCATTGCTCTCCGACCAATACTTTTGGCTGTAGTGACAATTGAATGATCATTTATGTCATAATCACGTGCCCAGCAACGGCTCTTACTCCATGGAAACCAGGGAAATTTGCAATTTTTCAACAGCTGCCGATGCCTGGCTCAATTCCGCATCTTTTGGCACCTTACTGAAGTGGGTTAGTGTTCAGTTGTACATTTTACAGCAGACTGTATCAAGTACCTTGTGTTTTTCACGTACAAATGGTCTGGTTTTTCTACACGTAGATAAAGACATTGAGATTGTCTTGCACTTAGAACTAAGGCAATTGCTGGGTGAGTTAAATGGGCTTAGCCCAAAGATTTCAGGTCTTCTGGGCTACCGAAGGGCACATAACTTATAGTCAAAAGTTGAATATAGTAATGACCAGTCGCGATTGTACAGAGTACAGTGTAGCCGATTTCAATTAACAAAAAGGCCGGGCAAAAATGCAAAAGTGGAAAAACTGTTCCAGTGCTGCTGGTAAGAGGCTAATCCGACGTATTTTGTGACGAGAAATCGAATGGTGCAAACCGCGTTGCTCTCCGACCAATACTTTTGGCTGTAGTGACAATTGAATGATCATTTATGTCATAATCACGTGCCCAGCAACGGCTCTTACTCCATGGAAACCAGGGAAATTTGCAATTTTTCAACAGCTGCCGATGCCTGGCTCAATTCCGCATCTTTTGGCACCTTACTGAAGTGGGTTAGTGTTCAGTTGTACTTTTTACAGCAGACTGTATCAAGTACCTTGTGTTTTTTACGTACAAATGGTGTGGTTTTTCTACACGTAGATAAAGACATTGAGATTGTCTTGCACTTAGAAGTAAGACAATTGCTGGGTGAGTTAAATGGGCTTAGCCCAAAGATTTCAGGTCTTCTGGGCTACCGAAGGGCACATAACTTATAGTCAAAAGTTGAATATAGTAATGACCAGTCGCGATTGTACAGAGTACAGTGTAGCCGATTTCAATTAACAAAAAGACCAGGTAAAAATGCAAAAGTGGAAAAACTGTTCCAGTGCCGCTGGTAAGAGGCTAATCCGACGTATTTTGTGACGAGAAATCGAATGGTGCAAACCGCGTTGCTCTCCGACCAATACTTTTGGCTGTAGTGACAATTGAATGATCATTTATGTCATAATCACGTGCCCAGCAACGGCTCTTACTCCATGGAAACCAGGGAAATTTGCAATTTTTCAACAGCTGCCGATGCCTGGCCCAATTCCGCATCTTTTGGCACCTACTGAAGTGGGTTAGTGTTCAGTTGTACTTTTTACAGCAGACTGTATCAAGTACCTTGTGTTTTTTATGTACAAATGGTCTGGCTTTTCTACACGTAGATAAAGACATTGACATCGTCTTGGACTTAGAAGTAAGACAATTGCTGGGTGAGTTAAATGGGCTTGGCCCAAAGATTTCAGGTCTTCTGGGCTACCGAAGGGAACATAACTTATAGTCAAAAGTTGAATATAGTAATGACCAGTCGCGATTGTACAGAGTACAGTGTAGCCGATTTCAATTAACAAAAAGACCAGGCAAAAATGCAAAAGTGGAAAAACTGTTCCAGTGCTGCTGGTAAGAGGCTAATCCGACGTATTTTGTGACGACAAATCGAATGGTGCAAACCGCATTGCTCTCCGACCAATACTTTTGGCTGTATTGACAATTGAATGATCATTTATGTCATAATCACGTGCCCAGCAACGGCTCTTACTCCATGGAAACCAGGGAAATTTGCAATTTTTCAACAGCTGCCGATGCCTGGCTCAATTCCGCATCTTTTGGCACCTTACTGAAGTGGGTTAGTGTTCAGTTGTACTTTTTACAGCAGACTGTATCAAGTACCTTGTGTTTTTCACGTACAAATGGTGTGGTTTTTCTACACGTAGATAAAGACATTGAGATTGTCTTGCACTTAGAACTAAGGCAATTGCTGGGTGAGTTAAATGGGCTTAGCCCAAAGATTTCACGTCTTCTGGGCTACCGAAGGGCACATAACTTATAGTCAAAAGTTGAATATAGTAATGACCAGTCGCGATTGTACAGAGTACAGTGTAGCCGATTTCAATTAACAAAAAGACCAGGCAAAAATGCAAAAGTGGAAAAACTGTTCCAGTGCTACTAGTAAGAGCCTAATCCGACGTATTTTGTGACGAGAAATCGAATGGTGCAAACCGCGTTGCTCTCCGACCAATACTTTAGGCTGTAGCGACAGATCAATGATCATTGATGTCATAATCACGTGCCCAGCAACGGCTCTTACTCCATGGAAACCAGGGAAATTTGCAATTTTTCAACAGCTGCCGATGCCTGGCTTAATTCCACATCTTTTGGCACCTTATAAATGTGGGTCAGTGTTTAGTTGTACTTTTCACAGCAGACTGTATCAAGTACCTTGTGTTTTTTATGTACAAATGGTGTGGTTTTTCTACACGTAGATAAAGACATTGAGATTGTCTTGGACTTAGAAGTAAGACAATTGCTGGGTGAGTTAAATGGGCTTAGCCCAAAGATTTGACGTCTTCTGGGCTACCGAAGGGCACATAACTTATAATCAAAAGTTGAATATAGTAATGACCAGTCGCGATTGTACAGAGTACAGTGTAGCCGATTTCAATTAACAAAAAGACCAGGTAAAAATGCAAAAGTGGAAAAACTGTTCCAGTGCTGCTGGAAACAAGCTAATCCGACGTATTTTGTGACGAGAAATCGAATGGTGCAAACCGCGTTGCTCTCCGACCAATACTTTTGGCTGTAGTGACAATTGAATGATAATTTATGTCATAATCACGTGCCCAGCAACGGCTCTTACTCCATGGAAACCAGGGAAATTTGCAATTTTCAACAGCTGCCGATGCCTGGCTCAATTCCGCATCTTTTGGCACCTTATAAATGTGGGTAAGTGTTTAGTTGTACTTTTCACAGCAGACTGTATCAAGTACCTTGTGTTTTTTATGTACAAATGGTGTGGTTTTTCTACACGTAGATAAAGACATTGAGATTGTCTTGGACTTAGAAGTAAGACAATTGCTGGGTGAGTTAAATGGGCTTAGCCGAAAGATTTCACGTCTTCTGGGCTACCGAAGGGCACATAACTTATAGTCAAAAGTTGAATATAGTAATGACCAGTCGCGATTGTACAGAGTACAGTGTAGCCGATTTCAATTAACAAAAAGACCAGATAAAAACCAAAAGTGGAAAAACTGTTCCAGTGCTGCTGGTAAGAGGCTAATCCGACGTATTTTGTGACGATAAATCGAATGGTGCAAACCGCGTTGCTCTCCGACCAATACTTTTGGCTGTAGCGACAATTGATTGATCATTGATGTCATAATCACGTGCCCAGCAACGGCTCTTACTCCATGGAAACCAGGGATATTTGCAATTTTTTAACAGCTGCCGATGCATGGCCCAATTCTGCATCTTTTGGCACCTTAAAAATGTGGGTCAGTGTTCAGTTGTACTTTTTACAGCAGACTGTATCAAGTACCTTGTGTTTTTTATGTACAAATGGTG
>NW_027018438.1:0-26645 GCF_032854445.1 Liolophura sinensis
GAAATCGGCTACACTGTACTCTGTACAATCGCGACTGGTCATTACTATATTCAACTTTTGACTATAAGTTATGTGCCCTTCGGTAGCCCAGAAGACGTCAAATTTTTGGGCTAAGCCCATTTAACTCACCCAGCAATTGCCTTACTTCTAAGTGCAAGACAATCTCAATGTCTTTATCTACGTGTAGAAAAACCACACCATTTGTACGTGAGAAACACAAGGTACTTGATACATTCTGCTGTAAAAAGTACAACTGAACACTGACCAACTTCAGTAAGGTGGCAAAAGATGCGGAATTGAGCCAGGCATCGGCAGCTGTTGAAAAATTGCAAATTTCCCTGGTTTCCATGAGTAAGAGCCGTTGCTGGGCACGTGATTATGACATAAATGATCATTCAATTGTCGCTACAGCCAAAAGTATTGGTCGGAGAGCAACGCGGTTTGCACCATTCGATTTCTCGTCACAAAATACGTCGGATTAGCCTCTTACCAGCAGCACTGGAACAGTTTTCGCACTTTGCATTTTTGCCTGGTCTTTTTGTTAATTGAAATCGGCTACACTGTACTCTGTACAATCGCGACTGGTCATTACTATATTCAACTTTTCACTATAAGTTATGTGCCCTTCGGTAGCCCAGAAGACCTGAAATCTTTGGGCTAAGCCCATTTAACTCACCCAGCAATTGCCTTACTTCTAAGTGCAAGACAATCTCAATGTCTTTATCTACGTGTAGAAAAACCGCACCATTTGTACATGAAAAACACAAGGTACTTGATACAGTCTGCTGTAAAATGTACAACTGAACACTGACTCACTTCAGTAAGGTGCCAAAAGATGCGGAATTGAGACAGGCATCGGCAGCTGTTGAAAAATTGCAAATTTCCCTGGTTTCCATGGAGTAAGAGCCGTTGCAGGGCACGTGCTTATGACATAAATGATCATTCAATTGTCACTACAGCAAAAGTATTGGTCGGAGAGCAACGCGGTTTACACCATTCGATTTCTCGTCACAAAATACGTCGGATTAGCCTCTTACCAGCAGCACTGGAACAGTTTTTCCACTTTTGTATTTTACCTGGTCTTTTTGTTAATTGAAATCGGCTACACTGTACTCTGTACAATCGCGACTGGTCATTACTATATTCAACTTTTGACTATAAGTTATGTGCCCTTCGGTAGCCCAGAAGACCTGAAATCTTTGGGCCAAGCCCATTTAACTCACCCAGCAATTGTCTTACTTCTAAGTCCAAGACAATCTCAATGTCTTTATCTACGTGTAGAAAAACCACACCATTTGTACGTGAAAAACACAAGGTACTTGATACAGTCTGCTGTAAAAAGTACAACTGACCACAGACCCACATGAATAAGGTGCCAAAAGATGCGGAATTGAGCCAGGCATCGGCAGCTGTTGAAAAATTGCAAATTTCCCTGGTTTCCATGGAGTAAGAGCCGTTGCTGGGCACGTGATTATGACATAAATGATCATTCAATTGTCGCTACAGCCAAACGTATTGGTCGGAGAGCAACGCGGATTGCACCATTCGATTTCTCGTCACAAAATACGTCGGATTAGCCTCTTACCAGCAGCACTGGAACAGTTTTTCCACTTTTGCATTTTTGCCTGGTCTTTTTGTTAATTGAAATCGGCTACACTGTACTCTGTACAATCGCGACTGGTCATTACTATATTCAACTTTTGACTATAAGTTATGTGCCCTTCGGTAGCCCAGAAGACCTGAAATCTTTGGGCTAAGCCCATTTAACTCACCCAGCAATTGTCTTACTTCTAAGTGCAAGACAATCTCAATGTCTTTATCTACGTGTAGAAAAACCACACCATTTGTACGTGAGAAACACAAGGTTCTTGATACAGTCTGCTGTAAAAAGTACAACTGAACACTGACCCACTTTAGTAAGGTGCCAAAAGATGCGGAATTGAGCCAGGCATCGGCAGCTGTTGAAAAATTGCAAATTTCCCTGCTTTCCATGGAGTAAGAGCCGTTGCTGGGCACGTGATTATGACATAAATGATCATTCAATTGTCGCTACAGCCAAACGTATTGGTCGGAGAGCAACGCGGATTGCACCATTCGATTTCTCGTCACAAAATACGTCGGATTAGCCTCTTACCAGCAGCACTGGAACAGTTTTCGCACTTTTGCATTTTTGCCTGGTCTTTTTGTTAATTGAAATCGGCTACACTGTACTCTGTACAATCGCGACTGGTCATTACTATATTCAACTTTTGACTATAAGTTATGTGCCCTTCGGTAGCCCAGAAGACCTGAAATCTTTGGGCTAAGCCCATTTAACTCACCCAGCAATTGTCTTACTTCTAAGTGGAAGACAATCTCAATGTCTTTATCTACGTGTAGAAAAACCACACCATTTGTACGTGAGAAACACAAGGTTCTTGATACAGTCTGCTGTAAAAAGTACAACTGAACACTGACTCACTTCAGTAAGGTGCCAAAAGATGCGGAATTGAGTCAGGCATCGGCAGCTGTTGAAAAATTGCAAATTTCCCTGGTTTCCATGGAGTAAGAGCCGTTGCTGGGCACGTGATTATGACATAAATGATCATTCAATTGTCACTACAGCCAAAAGTATTGGTCGGAGAGCAACGCGGTTTGCACAATTCGATTTGTCGTCACAAAATACGTCGGATTAGCCTCTTACCAGCAGCACTGGAACAGTTTTCGCACTTTTGCATTTTTGCCTGGTCTTTTTGTTAATTGAAATCGGCTACACTGTACTCTGTACTATCGCGACTGGTCATTACTATATTCAACTTTTGACTATAAGTTATGTGCCCTTCGGTAGCCCAGAAGACCTGAAATCTTTGGGCCAAGCCCATTTAACTCACCCAGCAATTGTCTTACTTCTAAGTCCAAGACAATCTCAATGTCTTTATCTACGTGTAGAAAAACCACACCATTTGTACGTGAAAAACACAAGGTACTTGATACAGTCTGCTGTAAAAAGTACAACTGACCACAGACCCACATGAATAAGGTGCCAAAAGATGCGGAATTGAGCCAGGCATCGGCAGCTGTTGAAAAATTGCAAATTTCCCTGGTTTCCATGGAGTAAGAGCCGTTGCCGGGCACGTGATTATGACATAAATGATCATTCAATTGTCGCTACAGCCAAACGTATTGGCCGGAGAGCAACGCGGATTGCACCATTCGATTTCTCGTCACAAAATACGTCGGATTAGCCTCTTACCAGCAGCACTGGAACAGTTTTTCCACTTTTGCATTTTTGCCTGGTCTTTTTGTTAATTGAAATCGGCTACACTGTACTCTGTACTATTGCGACTGGTCATTACTATATTCAACTTTTGACTATAAGTTATGTGCCCTTCGGTAGCCCAGAAGACCTGAAATCTTTGGGCTAAGCCCATTTAACTCACCCAGCAATTGTCTTACTTCTAAGTGCAAGACAATCTCAATGTCTTTATCTACGTGTAGAAAAACCACACCATTTGTACGTGAGAAACACAAGGTTCTTGATACAGTCTGCTGTAAAAAGTACAACTGAACACTGACCCACTTCAGTAAGGTGCCAAAAGATGCGGAATTGAGCCAGGCATCGGCAGCTGTTGAAAAATTGCAAATTTCCCTGGTTTCCATGGAGTAAGAGCCGTTGCTGGGCACGTGATTATGACATAAATGATCATTCAATTGTCACTACAGCCAAACGTATTGGTCGGAAAGCAACGCGGTTTGCACCATTCGATTTCTCGTCACAAAATATGTCGGATTAGCCTCTTACCAGCAGCACTGGAACAGTTTTTCCACTTTTGCATTTTTGCCTGGTCTTTTTGTTAATTGAAATCGGCTACACTGTACTCTGTACAATCGCGACTGGTCATTACTATATTCAACTTTTGACTATAAGTTATGTGCCCTTCGGTAGCCCAGAAGACCTGAAATCTTTGGGCTAAGCCCATTTAACTCACCCAGCAATTGTCTTACTTCTAAGTGCAAGACAATCTCAATGTCTTTATCTACGTGTAGAAAAACCACACCATTTGTACGTGAGAAACACAAGGTTCTTGATACAGTCTGCTGTAAAAAGTACAACTGAACACTGACCCACTTCAGTTAGGTGCCAAAAGATGCGGAATTGAGCCAGGCATCGGCAGCTGTTGAAAAATTGCAAATTTCCCTGGTTTCCATGGAGTAAGAGCCGTTGCTGGGCACGTGATTATGACATAAATGATCATTCAATTGTCACTACAGCCAAAAGTATTGGTCGGAGATCAACGCGGTTTGCACCATTCGATTTCTCGTTACAAAATACGTCGGATTAGCCTCTTACCAGCAGCACTGGAACAGTTTTCGCACTTTTGCATTTTTGCCTGGTCTTTTTGTTAATTGAAATCGGCTACACTGTACTCTGTACAATCGCGACTGGTCATTACTATATTCAACTTTTGACTATAAGTTATGTGCCCTTCGGTAGCCCAGAAGACCTGAAATCTTTGGGCCAAACCCATTTAACTCACCCAGCAATTGTCTTACTTCTAAGTGCAAGACAATCTCAATGTCTTTATCTACGTGTAGAAAAACCACACCATTTGTACATAAAAAACACGAGGTACTTGATACAGTCTGCTGTAAAAAGTACAACTAAACACAGACCCACATTTATAAGGTGCCAAAAGATGCGAAATTGGGCCAGGTATCGGCAGCTGTTGAAAAATTGCCAATTTCCCTGGTTTCCATGGAGTAAGAGCCGTTGCTGTGCACGTGATTATGACATAAATGATCATTCAATTGTCACTACAGGCAAAAGTATTGGTCGGAGAGCAACGCGGTTTGCACCATTCGATTTCTCGTCACAAAATACGTCGGATTAGCCTCTTACCAGCAGCACTGGAACAGTTTTCGCACTTTTGCATTTTTGCCTGGTCTTTTTGTTAATTGAAATCGGCTACACTGTACTCTGTACAATCGCGACTGGTCATTACTATATTCAACTTTTGACTATAAGTTATGTGCCCTTCGGTAGCCCAGAAGACGTCAAATCTTTGGGCCAAGCCCATTTAACTCACCCAGCAATTGTCTTACTTCTAAGTGCAAGACAATCTCAATGTCTTTACCTACGTGTAGAAAAACCACACCATTTGTACGTGAGAAACACAAGGTTCTTGATACAGTCTGCTGTAAAAAGTACAACTGAACACTGACCCACTTCAGTTAGGTGCCAAAAGATGCGGAATTGAGCCAGGCATCGGCAGCTGTTGAAAAATTGCAAATTTCCCTGGTTTCCATGGAGTAAGAGCCGTTGCTGGGCACGTGATTATGACATAAATGATCATTCAATTGTCACTACAGCCAAAAGTATTGGTCGGAGAGCAACGCGGTTTGCACCATTCGATTTCTCGTTACAAAATACGTCGGATTAGCCTCTTACCAGCAGCACTGGAACAGTTTTCGCACTTTTGCATTTTTGCCTGGTCTTTTTGTTAATTGAAATCGGCTACACTGTACTCTGTACAATCGCGACTGGTCATTACTATATTCAACTTTTGACTATAAGTTATGTGCCCTTCGGTAGCCCAGAAGACCTGAAATCTTTGGGCCAAACCCATTTAACTCACCCAGCAATTGTCTTACTTCTAAGTGCAAGACAATCTCAATGTCTTTATCTACGTGTAGAAAAACCACACCATTTGTACATAAAAAACACGAGGTACTTGATACAGTCTGCTGTAAAAAGTACAACTAAACACAGACCCACATTTATAAGGTGCCAAAAGATGCGAAATTGGGCCAGGTATCGGCAGCTGTTGAAAAATTGCCAATTTCCCTGGTTTCCATGGAGTAAGAGCCGTTGCTGTGCACGTGATTATGACATAAATGATCATTCAATTGTCACTACAGGCAAAAGTATTGGTCGGAGAGCAACGCGGTTTGCACCATTCGATTTCTCGTCACAAAATACGTCGGATTAGCCTCTTACCAGCAGCACTGGAACAGTTTTCGCACTTTTGCATTTTTGCCTGGTCTTTTTGTTAATTGAAATCGGCTACACTGTACTCTGTACAATCGCGACTGGTCATTACTATATTCAACTTTTGACTATAAGTTATGTGCCCTTCGGTAGCCCAGAAGACGTCAAATCTTTGGGCCAAGCCCATTTAACTCACCCAGCAATTGTCTTACTTCTAAGTGCAAGACAATCTCAATGTCTTTATCTACGTGTAGAAAAACCACACCATTTGTACGTGAAAAACACAAGGTACTTGATACAGTCTGCTGTAAAAAGTACAACTAAACACTGACCCACATTTATAAGGTGCCAAAAGGTGCGGAATTGGGCCAGGCATCGGCAGCTGTTAAAAAATTGCAAATATCCCTAGTTTCCATGGAGTAAGAGCCGTTGCTGTGCACGTGATTATGACATAAATGATCATTCAATTGTCACTACAGCCAAACGTATTGGTCGGAGAGCAACGCGGTTTGCACCATTCGATTTCTCGTCACAAAGTACGTCGGATTAGCCTCTTACCAGCAGCACTGGAACAGTTTTTCCACTTTTGCATTTTTGCCTGGTCTTTTTGTTAATTGAAATCGGCTACACTGTACTCTGTACAATCGCGACTGGTCATTACTATATTCAACTTTTGACTATAAGTTATGTGCCCTTCGGTAGCCCAGAAGACGTCAAATTTTTGGGCTAAGCCCATTTAACTCACCCAGCAATTGCCTTACTTCTAAGTGCAAGACAATCTCAATGTCTTTATCTACGTGTAGAAAAACCACACCATTTGTACGTGAGAAACACAAGGTACTTGATACATTCTGCTGTAAAAAGTACAACTGAACACTGACCAACTTCAGTAAGGTGGCAAAAGATGCGGAATTGAGCCAGGCATCGGCAGCTGTTGAAAAATTGCAAATTTCCCTGGTTTCCATGGAGTAAGAGCCGTTGCTGGGCACGTGATTATGACATAAATGATCATTCAATTGTCGCTACAGCCAAAAGTATTGGTCGGAGAGCAACGCGGTTTGCACCATTCGATTTCTCGTCACAAAATACGTCGGATTAGCCTCTTACCAGCAGCACTGGAACAGTTTTCGCACTTTTGCATTTTTGCCTGGTCTTTTTGTTAATTGAAATCGGCTACACTGTACTCTGTACAATCGCGACTGGTCATTACTATATTCAACTTTTCACTATAAGTTATGTGCCCTTCGGTAGCCCAGAAGACCTGAAATCTTTGGGCTAAGCCCATTTAACTCACCCAGCAATTGCCTTACTTCTAAGTGCAAGACAATCTCAATGTCTTTATCTACGTGTAGAAAAACCGCACCATTTGTACATGAAAAACACAAGGTACTTGATACAGTCTGCTGTAAAATGTACAACTGAACACTGACTCACTTCAGTAAGGTGCCAAAAGATGCGGAATTGAGACAGGCATCGGCAGCTGTTGAAAAATTGCAAATTTCCCTGGTTTCCATGGAGTAAGAGCCGTTGCAGGGCACGTGCTTA
This sequence comes from Liolophura sinensis, assembly GCF_032854445.1. Lineage (NCBI taxonomy): Eukaryota > Metazoa > Mollusca > Polyplacophora > Chitonida > Chitonidae > Liolophura > Liolophura sinensis. Next base: position 7,514 of record NW_027018438.1, read on the forward strand.
TGACATAAATGATCATTCAATTGTCACTACAGCCAAAAGTATTGGTCGGAGAGCAACGCGGTTTACACCATTCGATTTCTCGTCACAAAATACGTCGGATTAGCCTCTTACCAGCAGCACTGGAACAGTTTTTCCACTTTTGTATTTTACCTGGTCTTTTTGTTAATTGAAATCGGCTACACTGTACTCTGTACAATCGCGACTGGTCATTACTATATTCAACTTTTGACTATAAGTTATGTGCCCTTCGGTAGCCCAGAAGACCTGAAATCTTTGGGCCAAGCCCATTTAACTCACCCAGCAATTGTCTTACTTCTAAGTCCAAGACAATCTCAATGTCTTTATCTACGTGTAGAAAAACCACACCATTTGTACGTGAAAAACACAAGGTACTTGATACAGTCTGCTGTAAAAAGTACAACTGACCACAGACCCACATGAATAAGGTGCCAAAAGATGCGGAATTGAGCCAGGCATCGGCAGCTGTTGAAAAATTGCAAATTTCCCTGGTTTCCATGGAGTAAGAGCCGTTGCTGGGCACGTGATTATGACATAAATGATCATTCAATTGTCGCTACAGCCAAACGTATTGGTCGGAGAGCAACGCGGATTGCACCATTCGATTTCTCGTCACAAAATACGTCGGATTAGCCTCTTACCAGCAGCACTGGAACAGTTTTTCCACTTTTGCATTTTTGCCTGGTCTTTTTGTTAATTGAAATCGGCTACACTGTACTCTGTACAATCGCGACTGGTCATTACTATATTCAACTTTTGACTATAAGTTATGTGCCCTTCGGTAGCCCAGAAGACCTGAAATCTTTGGGCTAAGCCCATTTAACTCACCCAGCAATTGTCTTACTTCTAAGTGCAAGACAATCTCAATGTCTTTATCTACGTGTAGAAAAACCACACCATTTGTACGTGAGAAACACAAGGTTCTTGATACAGTCTGCTGTAAAAAGTACAACTGAACACTGACCCACTTTAGTAAGGTGCCAAAAGATGCGGAATTGAGCCAGGCATCGGCAGCTGTTGAAAAATTGCAAATTTCCCTGCTTTCCATGGAGTAAGAGCCGTTGCTGGGCACGTGATTATGACATAAATGATCATTCAATTGTCGCTACAGCCAAACGTATTGGTCGGAGAGCAACGCGGATTGCACCATTCGATTTCTCGTCACAAAATACGTCGGATTAGCCTCTTACCAGCAGCACTGGAACAGTTTTCGCACTTTTGCATTTTTGCCTGGTCTTTTTGTTAATTGAAATCGGCTACACTGTACTCTGTACAATCGCGACTGGTCATTACTATATTCAACTTTTGACTATAAGTTATGTGCCCTTCGGTAGCCCAGAAGACCTGAAATCTTTGGGCTAAGCCCATTTAACTCACCCAGCAATTGTCTTACTTCTAAGTGGAAGACAATCTCAATGTCTTTATCTACGTGTAGAAAAACCACACCATTTGTACGTGAGAAACACAAGGTTCTTGATACAGTCTGCTGTAAAAAGTACAACTGAACACTGACTCACTTCAGTAAGGTGCCAAAAGATGCGGAATTGAGTCAGGCATCGGCAGCTGTTGAAAAATTGCAAATTTCCCTGGTTTCCATGGAGTAAGAGCCGTTGCTGGGCACGTGATTATGACATAAATGATCATTCAATTGTCACTACAGCCAAAAGTATTGGTCGGAGAGCAACGCGGTTTGCACAATTCGATTTGTCGTCACAAAATACGTCGGATTAGCCTCTTACCAGCAGCACTGGAACAGTTTTCGCACTTTTGCATTTTTGCCTGGTCTTTTTGTTAATTGAAATCGGCTACACTGTACTCTGTACTATCGCGACTGGTCATTACTATATTCAACTTTTGACTATAAGTTATGTGCCCTTCGGTAGCCCAGAAGACCTGAAATCTTTGGGCCAAGCCCATTTAACTCACCCAGCAATTGTCTTACTTCTAAGTCCAAGACAATCTCAATGTCTTTATCTACGTGTAGAAAAACCACACCATTTGTACGTGAAAAACACAAGGTACTTGATACAGTCTGCTGTAAAAATTACAACTGACCACAGACCCACATGAATAAGGTGCCAAAAGATGCGGAATTGAGCCAGGCATCGGCAGCTGTTGAAAAATTGCAAATTTCCCTGGTTTCCATGGAGTAAGAGCCGTTGCCGGGCACGTGATTATGACATAAATGATCATTCAATTGTCGCTACAGCCAAACGTATTGGCCGGAGAGCAACGCGGATTGCACCATTCGATTTCTCGTCACAAAATACGTCGGATTAGCCTCTTACCAGCAGCACTGGAACAGTTTTTCCACTTTTGCATTTTTGCCTGGTCTTTTTGTTAATTGAAATCGGCTACACTGTACTCTGTACTATTGCGACTGGTCATTACTATATTCAACTTTTGACTATAAGTTATGTGCCCTTCGGTAGCCCAGAAGACCTGAAATCTTTGGGCTAAGCCCATTTAACTCACCCAGCAATTGTCTTACTTCTAAGTGCAAGACAATCTCAATGTCTTTATCTACGTGTAGAAAAACCACACCATTTGTACGTGAGAAACACAAGGTTCTTGATACAGTCTGCTGTAAAAAGTACAACTGAACACTGACCCACTTCAGTAAGGTGCCAAAAGATGCGGAATTGAGCCAGGCATCGGCAGCTGTTGAAAAATTGCAAATTTCCCTGGTTTCCATGGAGTAAGAGCCGTTGCTGGGCACGTGATTATGACATAAATGATCATTCAATTGTCACTACAGCCAAAAGTATTGGTCGGAGAGCAACGCGGTTTGCACCATTCGATTTCTCGTCACAAAATACGTCGGATTAGCCTCTTACCTGCAGCACTGGAACAGTTTTCGCACTTTTGCATTTCTGCCTGGTCTTTTTGTTAATTGAAATCGGCTACACTGTACTCTGTACAATCGCGACTGGTCATTACTATATTCAACTTTTGACTATAAGTTATGTGCCCTTCGGTAGCCCAGAAGACCTGAAATCTTTGGGCCAAGCCCATTTAACTCACCCAGCAATTGTCTTACTTCTAAGTCCAAGACAATCTCAATGTCTTTATCTACGTGTAGAAAAACCACACCATTTGTACGTGAAAAACACAAGGTACTTGATACAGTCTGCTGTAAAAAGTACAACTGACCACAGACCCACATGAATAAGGTGCCAAAAGATGCGGAATTGAGCCAGGCATCGGCAGCTGTTGAAAAATTGCAAATTTCCCTGGTTTCCATGGAGTAAGAGCCGTTGCTGGGCACGTGATTATGACATAAATGATCATTCAATTGTCACTACAGCCAAAAGTATTGGTCGGAGAGCAACGCGGTTTGCACCATTCGATTTCTCGTTACAAAATACGTCGGATTAGCCTCTTACCAGCAGCACTGGAACAGTTTTCGCACTTTTGCATTTTTGCCTGGTCTTTTTGTTAATTGAAATCGGCTACACTGTACTCTGTACAATCGCGACTGGTCATTACTATATTCAACTTTTGACTATAAGTTATGTGCCCTTCGGTAGCCCAGAAGACCTGAAATCTTTGGGCCAAACCCATTTAACTCACCCAGCAATTGTCTTACTTCTAAGTGCAAGACAATCTCAATGTCTTTATCTACGTGTAGAAAAAACCACACCATTTGTACATAAAAAACACGAGGTACTTGATACAGTCTGCTGTAAAAAGTACAACTAAACACAGACCCACATTTATAAGGTGCCAAAAGATGCGAAATTGGGCCAGGTATCGGCAGCTGTTGAAAAATTGCCAATTTCCCTGGTTTCCATGGAGTAAGAGCCGTTGCTGTGCACGTGATTATGACATAAATGATCATTCAATTGTCACTACAGGCAAAAGTATTGGTCGGAGAGCAACGCGGTTTGCACCATTCGATTTCTCGTCACAAAATACGTCGGATTAGCCTCTTACCAGCAGCACTGGAACAGTTTTCGCACTTTGCATTTTTGCCTGGTCTTTTTGTTAATTGAAATCGCTACACTGTACTCTGTACAATCGCGACTGGTCATTACTATATTCAACTTTTGACTATAAGTTATGTGCCCTTCGGTAGCCCAGAAGACGTCAAATCTTTGGGCCAAGCCCATTTAACTCACCCAGCAATTGTCTTACTTCTAAGTGCAAGACAATCTCAATGTCTTTATCTACGTGTAGAAAAACCACACCATTTGTACGTGAAAAACACAAGGTACTTGATACAGTCTGCTGTAAAAAGTACAACTAAACACTGACCCACATTTATAAGGTGCCAAAAGGTGCGGAATTGGGCCAGGCATCGGCAGCTGTTAAAAAATTGCAAATATCCCTAGTTTCCATGGAGTAAGAGCCGTTGCTGTGCACGTGATTATGACATAAATGATCATTCAATTGTCACTACAGCCAAACGTATTGGTCGGAGAGCAACGCGGTTTGCACCATTCGATTTCTCGTCACAAAGTACGTCGGATTAGCCTCTTACCAGCAGAACTGGAACAGTTTTTCCACTTTTGCATTTTTGCCTGGTCTTTTTGTTAATTGAAATCGGCTACACTGTACTCTGTACAATCGCGACTGGTCATTACTATATTCAACTTTTGACTATAAGTTATGTGCCCTTCGGTAGCCCAGAAGACGTCAAATCTTTGGGCTAAGCCCATTTAACTCACCCCAGCAATTGCCTTACTTCTAAGTGCAAGACAATCTCAATGTCTTTATCTACGTGTAGAAAAACCACACCATTTGTACGTGAGAAACACAAGGTACTTGATACAGTCTGCTGTAAAAAGTACAACTGAACACTGACTCACTTCAGTAAGGTGCCAAAAGATGCGGAATTGAGACAGGCATCGGCAGCTGTTGAAAAATTGCAAATTTCCCTGGTTTCCATGGAGTAAGAGCCGTTGCAGGGCACGTGATTATGACATAAATGATCATTTAATTGTCACTACAGCCAAGTATTGGTCGGAGAGCAACGCGGTTTGCACCATTCGATTTCTCGTCACAAAATACGTCGGATTAGCCTCTTACCAGCAGCACTGGAACAGTTTTCGCACTTTTGCATTTTTGCCTGGTCTTTTTGTTAATTGAAATCGGCTACACTGTACTCTGTACAATCGCGACTGGTCATTACTATATTCAACTTTTGACTATAAGTTATGTGCCCTTCGGTAGCCCAGAAGACGTCAAATCTTTGGGCCAAGCCCATTTAACTCACCCAGCAATTGTCTTACTTCTAAGTGCAAGACAATCTCAATGTCTTTATCTACGTGTAGAAAAACCACACCATTTGTACGTGAGAAACACAAGGTACTTCATACAGTCTGCTGTAAAAAGTACAACTGAACACTGACTCACTTCAGTAAGGTGCCAAAAGATGCGGAATTGAGACAGGCATCGGCAGCTGTTGAAAAATTGCAAATTTCCCTGGTTTCCATGGAGTAAGAGCCGTTGCAGGGCACGTGATTATGACATAAATGATCATTCAATTGTCACTACAGCCAAAAGTATTGGTCGGAGAGCAACGCGGTTTGCACCATTCGATTTCTCGTCACAAAATACGTCGGATTAGCCTCTTACCAGCAGCACTGGAACAGTTTTTCCTCTTTTGTATTTTACCTGGTCTTTTTGTTAATTGAAATCGGCTACACTGTACTCTGTACAATCGCGACTGGTCATTACTATATTCAACTTTTGACTATAAGTTATGTGCCCTTCGGTAGCCCAGAAGACCTGAAATCTTTGGGCTAAGCCCATTTAACTCACCCAGCAATTGCCTTACTTCTAAGTGCAAGACAATCTCAATGTCTTTATCTACGTGTAGAAAAACCACACCATTTGTACATGAAAAACACAAGGTACTTGATACAGTCTGCTGTAAAAAGTACAACTGAACACTGACTCACTTCAGTAAGGTGCCAAAAGATGCGGAATTGAGACAGGCATCGGCAGCTGTTGAAAAATTGCAAATTTCCCTGGTTTCCATGGAGTAAGAGCCGTTGCAGGGCACGTAATTATGATATAAATGATCATTTAATTGTCACTACAGCCAAAAGTATTGGTCGGAGAGCAACGCGGTTTGCACCATTCGATTTCTCGTCACAAAATACGTCGGATTAGCCTCTTACCAGCAGCACTGGAACAGTTTTCGCACTTTTGCATTTTTGCCTGGTCTTTTTGTTAATTGAAATCGGCTACACTGTACTCTGTACAATCGCGACTGGTCATTACTATATTCAACTTTTGACTATAAGTTATGTGCCCTTCGGTAGCCCAGAAGACGTCAAATCTTTGGGCTAAGCCCATTTAACTCACCCAGCAATTGTCTTACTTCTAAGTGCAAGACAATCTCAATGTCTTTATCTACGTGTAGAAAAACCACACCATTTGTACGTGAAAAACACAAGGTACTTGATACAGTCTGCTGTAAAAAGTACAACTAAACACTGACCCACATTTATAAGGTGCCAAAAGGTGCGGAATTGGGCCAGGCATCGGCAGCTGTTAAAAAATTGCAAATATCCCTAGTTTCCATGGAGTAAGAGCCGTTGCTGTGCACGTGATTATGACATAAATGATCATTCAATTGTCACTACAGCCAAACGTATTGGTCGGAGAGCAACGCGGTTTGCACCATTCGATTTCTCGTCACAAAGTACGTCGGATTAGCCTCTTACCAGCAGCACTGGAACAGTTTTTCCACTTTTGCATTTTTGCCTGGTCTTTTTGTTAATTGAAATCGTCTACACTGTACTCTGTACAATCGCGACTGGTCATTACTATATTCAACTTTTGACTATAAGTTATGTGCCCTTCGGTAGCCCAGAAGACGTCAAATCTTTGGGCTAAGCCCATTTAACTCACCCAGCAATTGCCTTACTTCTAAGTGCAAGACAATCTCAATGTCTTTATCTACGTGTAGAAAAACCACACCATTTGTACGTGAGAAACACAAGGTACTTGATACAGTCTGCTGTAAAAAGTACAACTGAACACTGACCAATTTCAGTAAGGTGGCAAAAGATGCGGAATTGAGCCAGGCATCGGCAGCTGTTGAAAAATTGCAAATTTCCCTGGTTTCCATGGAGTAAGAGCCGTTGCTGGGCACGTGATTATGACATAAATGATCATTCAATTGTCGCTACAGCCAAAAGTATTGGTCGGAGAGCAACGCGGTTTGCACCATTCGATTTCTCGTCACAAAATACGTCGGATTAGCCTCTTACCAGCAGCACTGGAACAGTTTTCGCACTTTTGCATTTTTGCCTGGTCTTTTTGTTAATTGAAATCGGCTACACTGTACTCTGTACAATCGCGACTGGTCATTACTATATTCAACTTTTGACTATAAGTTATGTGCCCTTCGGTAGCCCAGAAGACCTGAAATCTTTGGGCCAAGCCCATTTAACTCACCCAGCAATTGCCTTACTTCTAAGTGCAAGACACTCTCAATGTCTTTATCTACGTGTAGAAAAACCACACCATTTGTACATGAAAAACACAAGGTACTTGATACAGTCTGCTGTAAAAAGTACAACTGAACACTGACTCACTTCAGTAAGGTGCCAAAAGATGCGGAATTGAGACAGGCATCGGCAGCTGTTGAAAAATTGCAAATTTCCCTGGTTTCCATGGAGTAAGAGCCGTTGCAGGGCACGTGATTATGACATAAATGATCATTCAATTGTCACTACAGCCAAAAGTATTGGTCGGAGAGCAACGCGGTTTGCACCATTCGATTTCTCGTCACAAAATACGTCGGATTAGCCTCTTACCAGCAGCACTGGAACAGTTTTCGCACTTTTGCATTTTTGCCTGGTCTTTTTGTTAATTGAAATCGGCTACACTGTACTCTGTACAATCGCGACTGGTCATTACTATATTCAACTTTTGACTATAAGTTATGTGCCCTTCGGTAGCCCAGAAGACCTGAAATCTTTGGGCCAATCCCATTTAACTCACCCAGCAATTGTCTTACTTCTAAGTGCAAGACAATCTCAATGTCTTTATCTACGTGTAGAAAAACCACACCATTTGTACATAAAAAACACGAGGTACTTGATACAGTCTGCTGTAAAAAGTACAACTAAACACAGACCCACATTTATAAGGTGCCAAAAGATGCGAAATTGGGCCAGGTATCGGCAGCTGTTGAAAAATTGCCAATTTCCCTGGTTTCCATGGAGTAAGAGCCGTTGCTGTGCACGTGATTATGACATAAATGATCATTCAATTGTCACTACAGGCAAAAGTATTGGTCGGAGAGCAACGCGGTTTGCACCATTCGATTTCTCGTCACAAAATACGTCGGATTAGCCTCTTACCAGCAGCACTGGAACAGTTTTCGCACTTTTGCATTTTTGCCTGGTCTTTTTGTTAATTGAAATCGGCTACACTGTACTCTGTACAATCGCGACTGGTCATTACTATATTCAACTTTTGACTATAAGTTATGTGCCCTTCGGTAGCCCAGAAGACGTCAAATCTTTGGGCCAAGCCCATTTAACTCACCCAGCAATTGTCTTACTTCTAAGTGCAAGACAATCTCAATGTCTTTATCTACGTGTAGAAAAACCACACCATTTGTACGTGAAAAACACAAGGTTCTTGATACAGTCTGCTGTAAAAAGTACAACTAAACACTGACCCACATTTATAAGGTGCCAAAAGGTGCGGAATTGGGCCAGGCATCGGCAGCTGTTAAAAAATTGCAAATATCCCTAGTTTCCATGGAGTAAGAGCCGTTGCAGGGCACGTGATTATGACATAAATGATCATTCAATTGTCACTACAGCCAAACGTATTGGTCGGAGAGCAACCCGGTTTGCACCATTCGATTTCTCGTCACAAAGTACGTCGGATTAGCCTCTTACCAGCAGCACTGGAACAGTTTTTCCACTTTTGCATTTTTGCCTGGTCTTTTTGTTAATTGAAATCGGCTACACTGTACTCTGTACAATCGCGACTGGTCATTACTATATTCAACTTTTGACTATAAGTTATGTGCCCTTCGGTAGCCCAGAAGACGTCAAATCTTTGGGCTAAGCCCATTTAACTCACCCAGCAATTGCCTTACTTCTAAGTGCAAGACAATCTCAATGTCTTTATCTACGTGTAGAAAAACCACACCATTTGTACGTGAGAAACACAAGGTACTTGATACAGTCTGCTGTAAAAAGTACAACTGAACACTGACCAACTTCAGTAAGGTGGCAAAACATGCGGAATTGAGCCAGGCATCGGCAGCTGTTGAAAAATTGCAAATTTCCCTGGTTTCCATGGAGTAAGAGCCGTTGCAGGGCACGTGATTATGACATAAATGATCATTCAATTGTCGCTACAGGCAAAAGTATTGGTCGGAGAGCAACGCGGTTTGCACCATTCGATTTCTCGTCACAAAATACGTCGGATTAGCCTCTTACCAGCAGCACTGGAACAGTTTTCGCACTTTTGCATTTTTGCCTGGTCTTTTTGTTAATTGAAATCGGCTACACTGTACTCTGTACAATCGCGACTGGTCATTACTATATTCAACTTTTGACTATAAGTTATGTGCCCTTCGGTAGCCCAGAAGACCTGAAATCTTTGGGCCAAGCCCATTTAACTCACCCAGCAATTGCCTTACTTCTAAGTGCAAGACAATCTCAATGTCTTTATCTACGTGTAGAAAAACCACACCATTTGTACATGAAAAACACAAGGTACTTGATACAGTCTGCTGTAAAAAGTACAACTGAACACTGACTCACTTCAGTAAGGTGCCAAAAGATGCGGAATTGAGACAGGCATCGGCAGCTGTTGAAAAATTGCAAATTTCCCTGGTTTCCATGGAGTAAGAGCCGTTGCAGGGCACGTGATTATGACATAAATGATCATTCAATTGTCACTACAGCCAAACGTATTGGTCGGAGAGCAACGCGGTTTGCACCATTCGATTTCTCGTCACAAAATACGTCGGATTAGCCTCTTACCAGCAGCACTGGAACAGTTTTTCCACTTTTGTATTTTACCTGGTCTTTTTGTTAATTGAAATCGGCTACACTGTACTCTGTACAATCGCGACTGGTCATTACTATATTCAACTTTTGACTATAAGTTATGTGCCCTTCGGTAGCCCAGAAGGCCTGAAAACTTTGGGCTAAGCCCATTTAACTCACCCAGCAATTGCCTTACTTCTAAGTGCAAGACAATCTCAATGTCTTTATCTACGTGTAGAAAAACCACACCATTTGTACGTGAGAAACACAAGGTACTTGATACAGTCTGCTGTAAAAAGTACAACTGAACACTGACCAACTTCAGTAAGGTGCCAAAAGATGCGGAATTGAGCCAGGCATCGGCAGCTGTTAAAAAATTGCAAATTTCCCTGGTTTCTATGGAGTAAGAGCCGTTGCAGGGCACGTGATTATGACATAAATGATCATTCAATTGTCGCTACAGCCAAAAGTATTGGTCGGAGAGCAACGCGGTTTGCACCATTCGATTTCTCGTCACAAAATACGTCGGATTAGCCTCTTACCAGCAGCACTGGAACAGTTTTCGCACTTTTGCATTTTTGCCTCGTCTTTTTGTTAATTGAAATCGGCTACACTGTACTCTGTACAATCGCGACTGGTCATTACTATATTCAACTTTTGACTATAAGTTATGTGCCCTTCGGTAGCCCAGAAGACCTGAAATCTTTGGGCTAAGCCCATTTAACTCACCCAGCAATTGCCTTACTTCTAAGTGCAAGACAATCTCAATGTCTTTATCTACGTGTAGAAAAACCACACCATTTGTACATGAAAAACACAAGGTACTTGATACAGTCTGCTGTAAAAAGTACAACTGAACACTGACTCACTTCAGTAAGGTGCCAAAAGATGCGGAATTGAGACAGGCATCGGCAGCTGTTGAAAAATTGCAAATTTCCCTGGTTTCCATGGAGTAAGAGCCGTTGCAGGGCACGTGATTATGACATAAATGATCATTTAATTGTCACTACAGCCAAACGTATTGGTCGGAGAGCAACGCGGTTTGCACCGTTCGATTTCTCGTCACAAAATACGTCGGATTAGCCTCTTACCAGCAGCACTGGAACAGTTTTCGCACTTTTGCATTTTTGCCTGGTCTTTTTGTTAATTGAAATCGGCTACACTGTACTCTGTACAATCGCGACTGGTCATTACTATATTCAACTTTTGACTATAAGTTATGTGCCCTTCGGTAGCCCAGAAGACCTCAAATCTTTGGGCCAAGCCCATTTAACTCACCCAGCAATTGTCTTACTTCTAAGTGCAAGACAATCTCAATGTCTTTATCTACGTGTAGAAAAACCACACCATTTGTACGTGAAAAACACAAGGTACTTGATACAGTCTGCTGTAAAAAGTACAACTAAACACTGACCCACATTTATAAGGTGCCAAAAGGTGCGGAATTGGGCCAGGCATCGGCAGCTGTTAAAAAATTGCAAATATCCCTAGTTTCCATGGAGTAAGAGCCGTTGCTGTGCACGTGATTATGACATAAATGATCATTCAATTGTCACTACAGCCAAACGTATTGGTCGGAGAGCAACGCGGTTTGCACCATTCGATTTCTCGTCACAAAGTACGTCGGATTAGCCTCTTACCAGCAGCACTGGAACAGTTTTTCCACTTTTGCATTTTTGCCTGGTCTTTTTGTTAATTGAAATCGGCTACACTGTACTCTGTACAATCGCGACTGGTCATTACTATATTCAACTTTTGACTATAAGTTATGTGCCCTTCGGTAGCCCAGAAGACGTCAAATCTTTGGGCTAAGCCCATTTAACTCACCCAGCAATTGCCTTACTTCTAAGTGCAAGACAATCTCAATGTCTTTATCTACGTGTAGAAAAACCACACCATTTGTACGTGAGAAACACAAGGTACTTGATACAGTCTGCTGTAAAAAGTACAACTGAACACTGACCCACTTCAGTAAGGTGGCAAAAGATGCGGAATTGAGCCAGGCATCGGCAGCTGTTGAAAAATTGCAAATTTCCCTGGTTTCCATGGAGTAAGAGCCGTTGCTGGGCACGTGATTATGACATAAATGATCATTCAATTGTCGCTACAGCCAAAAGTATTGGTCGGAGAGCAACGCGGTTTGCACCATTCGATTTCTCGTCACAAAATACGTCGGATTAGCCTCTTACCAGCAGCACTGGAACAGTTTTCGCACTTTTGCATTTTTGCCTCGTCTTTTTGTTAATTGAAATCGGCTACACTGTACTCTGTACAATCGCGACTGGTCATTACTATATTCAACTTTTGACTATAAGTTATGTGCCCTTCGGTAGCCCAGAAGACCTGAAATCTTTGGGCTAAGCCCATTTAACTCACCCAGCAATTGCCTTACTTCTAAGTGCAAGACAATCTCAATGTCTTTATCTACGTGTAGAAAAACCACACCATTTGTACATGAAAAACACAAGGTACTTGATACAGTCTGCTGTAAAAAGTACAACTGAACACTGACTCACTTCAGTAAGGTGCCAAAAGATGCGGAATTGAGACAGGCATCGGCAGCTGTTGAAAAATTGCAAATTTCCCTGGTTTCCATGGAGTAAGAGCCGTTGCAGGGCACGTGATTATGACATAAATGATCATTCAATTGTCACTACAGCCAAAAGTATTGGTCGGAGAGCAACGCGGTTTGCACCATTCGATTTCTCGTCACAAAATACGTCGGATTAGCCTCTTACCAGCAGCACTGGAACAGTTTTTCCACTTTTGTATTTTACCTGGTCTTTTTGTTAATTGAAATCGGCTACACTGTATTCTGTACAATCGCGACTGGTCATTACTATATTCAACTTTTGACTATAAGTTATGTGCCCTTCGGTAGCCCAGAAGACCTGAAATCTTTGGGCTAAGCCCATTTAACTCACCCAGCAATTGCCTTACTTCTAAGTGCAAGACAATCTCAATGTCTTTATCTACGTGTAGAAAAACCACACCATTTGTACGTGAGAAACACAAGGTACTTGATACAGTCTGCTGTAAAAAGTACAACTAAACACTGACCCACATTTATAAGGTGCCAAAAGGTGCGGAATTGGGCCAGGCATCGCAGCTGTTAAAAAATTGCAAATATCCCTAGTTTCCATGGAGTAAGAGCCGTTGCTGTGCACGTGATTATGACATAAATTATCATTCAATTGTCACTATAGCCAAACGTATTGGTCGGAGGAGCAACGCGGTTTGCACCATTCGATTTCTCGTCACAAAGTACGTCGGATTAGCCTCTTACCAGCAGCACTGGAACAGTTTTTCCACTTTTGCATTTTTGCCTGGTCTTTTTGTTAATTGAAATCGGCTACACTGTACTCTGTACAATCGCGACTGGTCATTACTATATTCAACTTTTGGCTATAAGTTATGTGCCCTTCGGTAGCCCAGAAGACGTCAAATCTTTGGGCTAAGCCCATTTAACTCACCCAGCAATTGCCTTACTTCTAAGTGCAAGACAATCTCAATGTCTTTATCTACGTGTAGAAAAACCACACCATTTGTACGTGAGAAACACAAGGTACTTGATACAGTCTGCTGTAAAAAGTACAACTGAACACTGACCAACTTCAGTAAGGTGGCAAAAGATGCGGAATTGAGCCAGGCATCGGCAGCTGTTGAAAAATTGCAAATTTCCCTGGTTTCCATGGAGTAAGAGCCGTTGCTGGGCACGTGATTATGACATAAATGATCATTCAATTGTCGCTACAGCCAAAAGTATTGGTCGGAGAGCAACGCGGTTTGCACCATTCGATTTCTCGTCACAAAATACGTCGGATTAGCCTCTTACCAGCAGCACTGGAACAGTTTTCGCACTTTTGCATTTTTGCCTGGTCTTTTTGTTAATTGAAATCGGCTACACTGTACTCTGTACAATCGCGACTGGTCATTACTATATTCAACTTTTGACTATAAGTTATGTGCCCTTCGGTAGCCCAGAAGACCTGAAATCTTTGGGCTAAGCCCATTTAACTCACCCAGCAATTGCCTTACTTCTAAGTGCAAGACAATCTCAATGTCTTTATCTAACGTGTAGAAAAACCACACCATTTGTACATGAAAAACACAAGGTACTTGATACAGTCTGCTGTAAAAAGTACAACTGAACACTGAATCACTTCAGTAAGGTGCCAAAAGATGCGGAATTGAGGACAGGCATCGGCAGCTGTTGAAAAATTGCAAATTTCCCTGGTTTCCATGGAGTAAGAGCCGTTGCAGGGCACGTGATTATGACATAAATGATCATTCAATTGTCACTACAGCCAAAAGTATTGGTCGGAGAGCAACGCGGTTTGCACCATTCGATTTCTCGTCACAAAATACGTCGGATTAGCCTCTTACCAGCAGCACTGGAACAGTTTTTCCACTTTTGTATTTTACCTGGTCTTTTTGTTAATTGAAATCGGCTACACTGTACTCTGTACAATCGCGACTGGTCATTACTATATTCAACTTTTGACTATAAGTTATGTGCCCTTCGGTAGCCCAGAAGACCTGAAATCTTTGGGCCAAGCCCATTTAACTCACCCAGCAATTGCCTTACTTCTAAGTGCAAGACAATCTCAATGTCTTTATCTACGTGTAGAAAACCACACCATTTGTACGTGAGAAACACAAGGTACTTGATACAGTCTGCTGTAAAAAGTACAACTGAACACTGACCAACTTCAGTAAGGTGCCAAAAGATGCGGAATTGAGCCAGGCATCGGCAGCTGTTAAAAAATTGCAAATTTCCCTGGTTTCCATGGAGTAAGAGCCGTTGCTATGCACGTGATTATGACATAAATGATCATTCAATTGTCGCTACAGCCAAAAGTATTGGTCGGAGAGCAACGCGGTTTGCACCATTCGATTTCTCGTCACAAAATACGTCGGATTAGCCTCTTACCAGCAGCACTGGAACAGTTTTCGCACTTTTGCATTTTTGCCTCGTCTTTTTGTTAATTGAAATCGGCTACACTGTACTCTGTACAATCGCGACTGGTCTTTACTATATTCAACTTTTGACTATAAGTTATGTGCCCTTCGGTAGCCCAGAAGACCTGAAATCTTTGGGCTAAGCCCATTTAACTCACCCAGCAATTGCCTTACTTCTAAGTGCAAGACAATCTCAATGTCTTTATCTACGTGTAGAAAAACCACACCATTTGTACATGAAAAACACAAGGTACTTGATACAGTCTGCTGTAAAAAGTACAACTGAACACTGACTCACTTCAGTAAGGTGCCAAAAGATGCGGAATTGAGACAGGCATCGGCAGCTGTTGAAAAATTGCAAATTTCCCTGGTTTCCATGGAGTAAGAGCCGTTGCAGGGCACGTGATTATGACATAAATGATCATTCAATTGTCACTACAGCCAAAAGTATTGGTCGGAGAGCAACGCGGTTTGCACCATTCGATTTCTCGTCACAAAAATACGTCGGATTAGCCTCTTACCAGCAGCACTGGAACAGTTTTTCCACTTTTGTATTTTTACCTGGTCTTTTTGTTAATTGAAATCGGCTACACTGTACTCTGTACAATCGCGACTGGTCATTACTATATTCAACTTTTGACTATAAGTTATGTGCCCTTCGGTAGCCCAGAAGACCTGAAATCTTTGGGCCAAGCCCATTCAACTCACCCAGCAATTGTCTCACTTCTAAGTCCAAGACAATCTCAATGTCTTTATCTACGTGTAGAAAAACCACACCATTTGTACGTGATAAACACAAGGTACTTGATACAGTCTGCTGTAAAAAGTATAACTGAACACTGACCCACTTCAGTAAGGTGCCAAAAGATGCGGAATTGAGCCAGGCATCGGCAGCTGTTGAAAAATTGCAAATTTCCCTGGTTTCCATGGAGCAAGAGCCGTTGCTGGGCACGTGATTATGACATAAATAATCATGCAATTGTCGCTACAGCCAAAAGTATTGGCCGGAGGGCAAAGCGGTTTGCACCATTCGATTTCTCGTCACAAAATACGTCGGATTAGCCTCTTACCAACAGCACTGGAACAGTTTTTCCACTTTTGCATTTTTGCCTGGTCTTTTTGTTAATTGAAATCGGCTACACTGTACTCTGTACAATCGCGACTGGTCATTACTATATTCAACTTTTGACTATAAGTTATGTGCCCTTCGGTAGCCCAGAAGACCTGAAATGTTTGGGCTAAGCCCATTTAACTCACCCAGCAATTGCCTTACTTCTAAGTGCAAGAGAATCTCAATGTCTTTATCTACGTGTAGAAAAACCACACCATTTGTACATAAAAAACACAAGGTACTTGATACAGTCTGCTGTAAAAAGTACAACTAAACACTGACCAACATTTATAAGGTGCCAAAAGATGCGGAATTGGGCCAGGCATCGGCAGCTGTTAAAAAATTGCAAATATCCCTGGTTTCCATGGAGTAAGAGCCGTTGCTGGGCACGTGATTATGACATACATGATCATTCAATTGTCACTACAGCCAAAAGTATTGGTCGGAGAGCAACGCGGTTTGCACCATTCGATTTCTCGTCACAAAATACGTCGGATTAGCCTCTTACCAGCAGCACTGGAACAGTTTTTCCACTTTTGCATTTTTGCCTGGTCTTTTTGTTAATTGAAATCGGCTACACTGTACTCTATACAATCGCGAATGGTCATTACTATATTCAACTTTTGACTATATGTTATGTGCCCTTCGGTAGCCCAGAAGACGTCAAATCTTTGGGCTAAGCCCATTTAACTCACCCAGCAATTGCCTTACTTCTAAGTGCAAGACAATCTCAATGTCTTTATCTACGTGTAGAAAAACCACACCATTTGTACATGAAAAACACAAGGTACTTGATACAGTCTGCTGTAAAAAGTACAACTGAACACTGACTCACTTCAGTAAGGTGCCAAAAGATGCGGAATTGAGACAGGCATCGGCAGCTGTTGAAAAATTGCAAATTTCCCTGGTTTCCATGGAGTAAGAGCCGTTGCTGGGCACGTGATTATGACATAAATGATCATTCAATTGTCACTACAGCCAAAAGTATTGGTCGGAGAGCAACGCGGTTTGCACCATTCGATTTCTCGTCACAAAATACGTCGGATTAGCCTCTTACCAGCAGCACTGGAACAGTTTTCGCACTTTTGCATTTTTACCTGGTCTTTTTGTTAATTGAAATCGGCTAGAGTGTACTCTGTACAATCGCGACTGGTCATTACTATATTCAACTTTTGACTATAAGTTATGTGCCCTTCGGTAGCCCAGAAGACGTCAAATCTTTGCGCTAAGCCCATTTAACTCACCCAGCAATTGCCTTACTTCTAAGTGCAAGACAATCTCAATGTCTTTATCTACGTGTAGAAAAACCACACCATTTGTACATAAAAAACACAAGGTACTTGATACAGTCTGCTGTAAAACGTACAACTAAACACTGACCCACATTTATAAGGTGCCAAAAGATGCGGAATTGGGCCAGGTATCGGCAGCTGTTAAAAAATTGCAAATATCCCTAGTTTCCATGGAGTAAGAGCCGTTGCTGTGCACGTGATTATGACATAAATTATCATTCAATTGTCACTACAGCCAAACGTATTGGTCGGAGAGCAACGCGGTTTGCACCATTCGATTTCTCGTCACAAAGTACGTCGGATTAGCCTCTTACCAGCAGCACTGGAACAGTTTTTCCACTTTTGCATTTTTGCCTGGTCTTTTTGTTAATTGAAATCGGCTACACTGTACTCTGTACAATCGCGACTGGTCATTACTATATTCAACTTTTGGCTATAAGTTATGTGCCCTTCGGTAGCCCAGAAGACGTCAAATCTTTGGGCTAAGCCCATTTAACTCACCCAGCAATTGCCTTACTTCTAAGTGCAAGACAATCTCAATGTCTTTATCTACGTGTAGAAAAACCACACCATTTGTACGTGAGAAACACAAGGTACTTGATACAGTCTGCTGTAAAAAGTACAACTGAACACTGACCAACTTCAGTAAGGTGGCAAAAGATGCGGAATTGAGCCAGGCATCGGCAGCTGTTGAAAAATTGCAAATTTCCCTGGTTTCCATGGAGTAAGAGCCGTTGCTGGGCACGTGATTATGACATAAATGATCATTCAATTGTCGCTACAGCCAAAAGTATTGGTCGGAGAGCAACGCGGTTTGCACCATTCGATTTCTCGTCACAAAATACGTCGGATTAGCCTCTTACCAGCAGCACTGGAACAGTTTTCGCACTTTTGCATTTTTGCCTGGTCTTTTTGTTAATTGAAATCGGCTACACTGTACTCTGTACAATCGCGACTGGTCATTACTATATTCAACTTTTGACTATAAGTTATGTGCCCTTCGGTAGCCCAGAAGACCTGAAATCTTTGGGCTAAGCCCATTTAACTCACCCAGCAATTGCCTTACTTCTAAGTGCAAGACAATCTCAATGTCTTTATCTACGTGTAGAAAAACCACACCATTTGTACATGAAAAACACAAGGTACTTGATACAGTCTGCTGTAAAAAGTACAACTGAACACTGACTCACTTCAGTAAGGTGCCAAAAGATGCGGAATTGAGACAGGCATCGGCAGCTGTTGAAAAATTGCAAATTTCCCTGGTTTCCATGGAGTAAGAGCCGTTGCAGGGCACGTGATTATGACATAAATGATCATTCAATTGTCACTACAGCCAAAAGTATTGGTCGGAGAGCAACGCGGTTTGCACCATTCGATTTCTCGTCACAAAATACGTCGGATTAGCCTCTTACCAGCAGCACTGGAACAGTTTTCGCACTTTTGTATTTTACCTGGTCTTTTTGTTAATTGAAATCGGCTACACTGTATTCTGTACAATCGCGACTGGTCATTACTATATTCAACTTTTGACTATAAGTTATGTGCCCTTCGGTAGCCCAGAAGACCTGAAATCTTTGGGCCAAGCCCATTTAACTCACCCAGCAATTGCCTTACTTCTAAGTGCAAGACAATCTCAATGTCTTTATCTACGTGTAGAAAAACCACACCATTTGTACGTGAGAAACACAAGGTACTTGATACAGTCTGCTGTAAAAAGTACAACTGAACACTGACCAACTTCAGTAAGGTGCCAAAAGATGCGGAATTGAGCC
>NW_027018439.1:0-26366 GCF_032854445.1 Liolophura sinensis
AAATGGTGTGGTTTTTCTACACGTAGATAAAGACATTGAGATTGTCCTGGACTTAGAAGTTAAGACAATTGCTGGGGTGAGTTAAATGGGCTGAGCCCAAAGATTTGACGTCTTCTGGGCTACCGAAGGGCACATAACTTGTAATCAAAAGTTAAATATAGTAATGACCAGTCGCGATTGTACAGAGTAGAGTGTAGCCGATTTCAATTAACTAAAAGACCAGGCAAAAATGCAAAAGTGGAAAAACTGTTCCAGTGCTGCTGGTAAGAGGCTAATCCGACGTATTTTGTGACGAGAAAATCGAATGGTGCAAAACCGCGTTGCTCTCCGACCAATACTTTTGCCTGTAGTGACAATTGAATGATCATTTATGTCATAATCACGTGCACAGCAACGGCTCTTACTCCATGGAAACCAGGGAAATTTGCAATTTTTCAACAGCTGTCGATGCCTGGCTCAATTCCGCATCATTTGGCACCTTACTGAAGTGGGTCAGTGTTCAGTTGTACTTTTTACAGCAGACTGTATCAAGTACCTTGTGTTTTCTCACGTACAAATGGTGTGGTTTTTCTACACGTAGATAAAGACATTGAGATTGTCTTGCACTTAGAAGTAAGGCAATTGCTGGGTGAGTTAAATGGGCTTAGCCCAAAGATTTCAGGTCTTCTGGGCTACCGAAGGGCACATAACTTATAGTCCAAAAGTTGAATATAATAATGACCAGTAGCGTTTTGTACAGAGTACAGTGTAGCCGATTTCAATTAACAAAAAGACCAGGCAAAAATGCAAAAGTGGAAAAACTGTTCCAGTGCTGCTGGTAAGAGGCTAATTCGACGTATTTTGTGACGAGAAATCGAATGGTGCAAACCGCGTTGCTCTGCGACCAATACTTTTGGCTGTAGTGACAATTGAATGATCATTTATGTCATAATCACGTGCCCAGCAACGGCTCTTACTCCATGGAAACCAGGGAAATTTGCAATTTTTTAACAGCTGCCGATGCCTGGCCCAATTCCGCATCTTTTGGCACCTTATAAATGTGGGTCAGTGTTTAGTTGTACTTTTTACAGCAGACTGTATCAAGTACCTTGTGTTTTTTATGTACAAATGGTGTGGTTTTTCTACACGTAGATAAAGACATTGAGATTGTCTTGCACTTAGAAGTAAGGCAATTGCTGGGTGAGTTAAATGGGCCTGGCCCAAAGATTTCAGCTCTTCTGGGCTACCGAAGGGCACATAACTTATAGTCAAAAGTTGAATATAGTAATGACCAGTCGCGATTGTACAGAGTACAGTGTAGCCGGTTTCCAATTAACAAAAAGACCAGGCAAAAATGCAAAAGTGGAAAAACTGTTCCAGTGCTGCTGGTAAGAGGCTAATCCGACGTATTTTGTGACGAGAAATCGAATGGTGCAAACCGCGTTGCTCTCCGACCAATACTTTTGGCTGTAGTGACAATTGAATAATCATTTATGTCATAATCACGTGCCCCAGCAACGGCTCTTACTCCATGGAAACCAGGGAAATTTGCAATTTTTCAACAGCTGCCGATGCCTGGCTGAATTCCGCATCTTTTGGCACCTTATAAATGTGGGTCAGTGTTCAGTTGTACTTTTTACAGCACACTGTATCAAGTACCTTGTGTTTTTCACGTACAAATGGTGTGGTTTTTCTACACGTAGATAAAGACATTGAGATTGTCTTGCACTTAGAAGTAAGGCAATTGCTGGGTGAGTTAAATGGGCTTAGCCCAAAGATTTCAGGTCTTCTGGGGCTACCGAAGGGCACATTAACTTATAGTCAAAAGTTGAATATAGTAACGACCAGTCGCGATTGTACAGAGTACAGTGTAGCCGATTTCAATTAACAAAAAAACCAGGCCAAAAATGCAAAAGTGGAAAAACTGTTTCCACTGCTGCTGGTAAGAGGCTAATCGACGTATTTTGTGACGAGAAATCGAATGGTGCAAACCGCGTTGCTCTCCGACCAATACTTTTGGCTGTAGTGACAATTGAATGATCATTTATGTCATAATCACATGCCCAGCAACGGCTCTTACTCCATGGAATCCAGGGAAATTTGCAATTTTTCAACAGCTGCCGATGCCTGGCTGAATTCCGCATCTTTTGGCACCTTACTGAAGTGGGTCAGTGTTCAGTTGTACTTTTTACAGCAGACTGCATGAAGTACCTTGTGTTTTTCATGTACAAATGGTGTGGTTTTTCTACACGTAGATAAAGACATTGAGATTGTCTTCCACTTAGAAGTAAGGCAATTGCTGGGTGAGTTAAATGGGCTTAGCCCAAAGATTTGACGTCTTCTGGGCTACCGAAGGGCACATAACTTATAGTCAAAAGTTGAGTATAGTAATGACCAGTCGCGATTGTACAGAGTACAGTGTAGCCGGTTTCAATTAACAAAAAGACCAGGCAAAAATGCAAAAGTGGAAAAACTGTTCCAGTGCTACCAGTAAGAGGCTAATCCGACGTATTTTGTGACGAGAAATCGAATGGTGCAATCTGCGTTGCTCTCCGACCAATACTTTTGGTTGTAGCGACAATTGAATGATCATTGATGTCATAATCACGTGCCCAGCAACGGCTCTTACTCCATGGAAACCAGGGAAATTTGCAATTTTTCAACAGCTGCCGATGCCTGGCTCAATTCCGCATCTTTTGGCACCTTACTGAAGTGGGTCAGTGTTCAGTTGTACTTTTTACAGCAGACTGTATCAAGTACCTTGTGTTTTCCACGTACAAATGGTGTGGTTTTTCTACACGTAGATAAAGACATTGAGATTGTCTTGCACTTAGAAGTAAGGCAATTGCTGGGTGAGTTAAATGGGCTTAGCCCAAATATTTCAGGTCTTCTGGGCTACCGAAGGGCACATAACTTATAGTCATAGGTTGAATATAGTAATGACCAGTCGCGATTGTACAGAGTACAGTGTAGCCGGTTTTAATTAACAAAAAGACCAGGCAAAATGCAAAAGTGGAAAAACTGTTCCACTGCTGCTGGTAAGAGGCTAATCCGACGTATTTTGTGACGAGAAATCGAATGGTGCAAACCGCGTTGCTCTCCGACCAATACTTTTGGCTGTAGCGACAATTGAATGATCATTGATGTCATAATCACGTGCCCAGCAACGGCTCTTACTCCATGGAAACCAGGGAAATTTGCAATTTTTCAACAGCTGCCGATGCATGGCTCAATTTCGCATCTTTTGGCACCTTACTGAAGTGGGTCAGTGTTCAGTTGTACTTTTTACAGCAGACTGCATCAAGTACCTTGTGTTTTTTATGTACAAATGGTGTGGTTTTTCTACACGTAGATAACGACATTGAGATTGTCTTCGACTTAGAAGTAAGACAATTGCTGGGTGAGTTAAATGGGCTTGGCCCAAAGATTTCAGGTCTTCTGGGCTACCGAAGGGCACACAACTTATAGTCAAAAGTTGAATATAGTAATGACCAGTCGCGATTGTACAGAGTACAGTGTAGCCGGTTTCAATTAACAAAAAGACCAGGCAAAAATGCAAAAGTGGAAAAACTGTTCCAGTGCTGCCAGTAAGAGTCTAAAACGACGTATTTTGTGACGAGAAATCGAATGGTGCAAACCTCGTTTCTCTCCGACCAATACTTTTGGCTGTAGCGACAATTGAATAATCATTTATGCCATAATCACTTGCGTAGCAACGGCTCTTACTCCATGGAAACCAGGGAAATTTGCAATTTTTTAACAGCTGCCGATGCCTGGCTCAATTCCGAATCTTTTGGCACCTTACTGAAGTGGGTCAGTGTTCAGTTGTACTTTTTACAGCAGACTGTATCAAGTACCTTGTGTTTTTTATGTACAAATGGTGTGGTTTTTCTACACGTAGATAAAGACATTGAAATTGTCTTGCACTTAGAAGTAAGGCAATTGCTGGGTGAGTTAAATGGGCTTAGCCCAAAGATTTCAGGTCTTCTGGGCTACCGAAGGGCACATAACTTATAGTCAAAAGTTGAATATAGTAATGACCAGTCGCGATTGTACAGAGTACAGTGTAGCCGATTTCAATTAACAAAAAGACCAGGCAAAAATGCAAAAGTGGAAAAACTGTTCCAGTGCTACTAGTAAGAGGCTAAACCGACGTATTTTGTGACTAGAAATCGAATAGTGCAAACCGCGTTGCTCTCCGACCAATACTTTTGGCTGTAGCGACAATTCAATGATCATTGATGTCATAATCACGTGCGCAGCAACGTCTCTTACTCCATGGAAACCAGGGATATTTGCAATTTTTCAACAGCTGCCGATGCCTGGCCCAATTCCGCATCTTTTGGCACCTTATAAATGTGGGTCAATGTTTAGTTGTACTTTTTACAGCAGACTGTATCAAGTACCTTGTGTCTTTCACGTACAAATGGTGTGGTTTTTCTACACGTAGATAAAGACATTGAAATTGTCTTGCACTTAGAAGTAAGGCAATTGCTGGGTGAGTTAAATGGGCTTAGCCCAAAGATTTCAGGTCTTCTGGGCTACCGAAGGGCACATAACTTATAGTCAAAAGTTGAATATAGTAATGACCAGTCGCGATTGTACAGAGTACAGTGTAGCCGATTTCAATTAACAAAAAGACCAGGCAAAAATGCAAAAGTGGAAAAACTGTTCCAGTGCTACTAGTAAGAGGCTAATCCGACGTATTTTGTGACGAGAAATCGAATGGTGCAAACCGCGTTGCTCTCCGACCAATACTTTTGGCTGTGGCGACAATTCAATGATCATTGATGTCATAATCACGTGCCCAGCAACGTCTCTTACTCCATGGAAACCAGGGATATTTGCAATTTTTCAACAGCTGCCGATGCCTGGCCCAATTCCGAATCTTTTTGGCACCTTATAAATGTGGGTCAATGTTTAGTTGTACTTTTTACAGCAGACTGTATCAAGTACCTTGTGTTTTTCACGTACAAATGGTGTGGTTTTTCTACACGCAGATAAAGACATTGAAATTGTCTTGCACTTAGAAGTAAGGCAATTGCTGGGTGAGTTAAATGGGCTTAGCCCAAAGATTTGACGTCTTCTGGGCTACCGAAGGGCACATAACTTATAGTCAAAAGTTGAATATAGTAATGACCAGTCGCGATTGTACAGAGTACAGTGTAGCCGATTTCAATTAACAAAAAGACCAGGCAAAAATGCAAAAGTGGAAAAACTGTTCCAGTGCTACTAGTAAGAGGCTAATCCGACGTATTTTGTGACGAGAAATCGAATGGTGCAAACCGCGTTGCTCTCCGACCAATACTTTTGGCTGTGGCGACAATTCAATGATCATTGATGTCATAATCACGTGCCCAGCAACGGCTCTTACTCCATGGAAACCAGGGATATTTGCAATTTTTTAACAGCTGCCGATGCCTGGCCCAATTCCGCATCTTTTGGCACCTTACTGAAGTGGGTCAGTGTTTAGTTGTACTTTTTACAGCAGACTGTATCAAGTACCTTGTGTTTTTTATGTACAAATGGTCTGGTTTTTCTACACGTAGATAAAGACATTGAGATTTTCTTGGACTTAGAAGTAAGGCAATTGCTGGGTGAGTTAAATGGGCTTAGCCCAAAGATTTGAGGTCTTCTGGGCTACCGAAGGGCACATAACTTATAGTCAAAAGTTGAATATAGTAATGACCAGTCGCGATTGTACAGAGTACAGTGTAGCCGGTTTCAATTAACAAAAAGACCAGGCAAAAATGGAAAATTGGAAAAATTGTTCCAGTGCTGCTGGTAAGAGGCTAATCCGACGTATTTTGTGACGACAAATCGAATGGTGCAATCCGCGTTGCTCTCCGACCAATACTTTTGGCTGTAGCGACAATTGAATGATCATTTATGTCATAATCACGTGCCCAGCAACGGCTCTTACTCCATGGAAACCAGGGAAATTTGCAATTTTTCAACAGCTGCCGATGCCTGGCTCAATTCCGCATCTTTTGGCACCTTACTGAAGTGGGTCAGTGTTCAGTTGTACTTTTTACAGCAGACTGTATCAAGTACCTTGTGTTTTTCGTATACAAATGGTGTGGTTTTTCTACACGTAGATAAAGACATTGAGATTGTCTTGCACTTAGAAGTAAGGCAATTGCTGGGTGAGTTAAATGGGCTTTGCCCAAAGATTTGACGTCTTCTGGGCTACCGAAGGGCACATAACTTATAGTCAAAAGTTAAATATAGTAATGACCAGTCGCGATTGTACAGAGTACAGTGTAGCCTATTTCAATTAACAAAAAGACCAGGCAAAAATGCAAAATTGGAAAAACTGTTCCAGTGCTGCTGGTAAGAGGCTAATCCGACGTATTTTGTGACGAGAAATCGAATGGTGCAATCCGCGATGCTCTCCGACCAATACTTTTGGATGTAGCGACAACTGAATGATCATTTATGTCATAATCACGTGCCCAGCAACGGCTCTTACTCCATGGAAACCAGGGATATTTGCAATTTTTTAACAGCTGCCGATGCCTGGCCCAATTCCGCATCTTTTGGTACCTTATAAATGTGGGTCAGTGTTTAGTTGTACTTTTTACAGCAGACTGTATCAAGTACCTTGTGTTTTTTATGTACAAATGGTCTGGTTTTTCTACACGTAGATAAAGACATTGAGATTGTCTTGGACTTAGAAGTAAGACAATTGCTGGGTGAGTTAAATGGGCTTGGCCCAAAGATTTCAGGTCTTCTGGGCTACCGAAGGGCACATAACTTATTGTCAAAAGTTGAATATAGTCAGTCGCGATTGTACAGAGTACAGTGTAGCCGATTTCAATTAACAAAAAGACCAGGCAAAAATGCAAAATTGGAAAAACTGTTCCAGTGCTGCTGGTAAGAGGCTAATCCGACGTATTTTGTGACGAGAAATCGAATGGTGCAATCCGCGATGCTCTCCGACCAATACTTTTTGGGCTGTAGTGACAATTGAATGATCATTTATGTCATAATCACGTGCCCAGTAACGGCTCTTACTCCATGGAAACCAGGGATATTTGCAATTTTTTAACAGCTGCCGATTCCTAGCTCAATTCCGCATCTTTTGCCACCTTACTAAAGTGGGTCAGTGTTCAGTTGTACTTTTTACAGCAGACTGTATCAAGTCACTTGTGTTTCTCATGTGCAAATGGTCTGGTTTTTCTACACGTAGATAAAGACATTGAGATTGTCTTGGACTTAGAAGTAAGGCAATTGCTGGTTGAGTTAAATGGGCTTGGCCAAAGATTTGACGTCTTCTGGGCTACCGAAGGGCACATAAACTTATAGTCAAAAGTTGAATATAGTAATGACCAGTCGCGATGGTACATAGTACAGTGTAGCCGATTTCAATTAACAAAAAGACCAGGCAAAAATGCAAAATTGGAAAAATTGTTCCAGTGCTGCTGGTAAGAGACTAATCCGACGTATTTTGTGACGACAAATCGATGGTGCAAACCGCGTTGATCTCCGACCAATACTTTTGCTGTAGTGACAATTGAATGATCATTTATGTCATAATCACGTGCCCAGCAAACGGCTCTTACTCCATGCAAACCAGGGAAATTTGCAATTTGTCAACAGCTGCCGATGCCTGGCTCAATTCCGAATCTTTTTGGCACCTTACTGAAGTGGGTCAGTGTTCAGTTGTACTTTTTACAGCAGACTGTATCAAGTACCTTGTGTTTTTCATGTACAAATGGTGTGGTTTTTCTACACGTAGATAAAGACATTGAGATTGTCTTGGACTTAGAAGTAAGACAATTGCTGGGTGAGTTAAATGGGCTTAGCCGAAGATTTGACGTCTTCTGGGCTACCGAAGGGCACATAACTTATAGTCTCAAAGTTGAATATAGTAATGACCAGTCGCGATGGTACATAGTACAGTGTAGCCGATTTCAATTAACAAAAAGACCAGGTAAAATGCAAAAGTGGAAAAACTGTTCCAGTGCTGCTGGTAAGAGGCTAATCCGACGTATTTTGTGACGAGAAATCGAATGGTGCAAACCGCGTTGCTCTCCGACCAATACTTTTGGCTGTAGCGACAATTCAATGATCATTTATGCCATAATCACGTGCGTAGCAACGGCTCTTACTCCATGGAAACCAGGGAAATTTGCAATTTGTCAACAGCTGCCGATGCCTGGCTCAATTCCGAATCTTTTGGCACCTTACTGAAGTGGGTCAGTTTTCAGTTGTACTTTTTACAGCAGACTGTATCAAGTACCTTGTGTTTTTCATGTACAAATGGTGTGGTTTTTCTACACGTAGATAAAGACATTGAGATTGTCTTGCACTTAGAAGTAAGGCAATTGCTGGGTGAGTTAAATGGGCTTAGCCCAAAGATTTGACGTCTTCTGGGCTACCGAAGGGCACATAACTTATAGTCAAAAGTTGAATATAGTAATGACCCAGTCGCGATTGTACAGAGTACAGTGTAGCCGATTTCAATTAACAAAAAGACCAGGCAAAAATGCAAAAGTGGAAAAACTGTTCCAGTGCTGCTGGTAAGAGGCTAATCCGACGTATTTTGTGACGAGAAATCGAATGGTGCAAAACGCGTTGCTCTCCGACCAACACTTTTGGCTGTAGTGACAATTAAATGATCATTTATGTCATAATCACGTGCCCAGCAACGGCTCTTACTCCATGGAAACCAGGGATATTTGCAATTTTTTAACAGCTGCCGATGTTTGGCCCAATTCCGCATCTTTTGGCACCTTATTCATGTGGGTCAGTGTTTAGTTGTACTTTTTACAGCAGACTGTATCAAGTACCTTGTGTTTTTTATGTACAAATGGTCTGGTTTTTCTACACGTAGATAAAGACATTGAGATTGTCTTGCACTTAGAAGTAAGACAATTGCTGGGTGAGGTAAATGGGCTTGGCCCAAAGATTTCAGGTCTTCTGGGCTACCGAAGGGCACATAACTTATTGTCAAAAGTTGAATATAGTAATGACCAGTCGCGATTGTACAGAGTACAGTGTAGCCGATTTCAATTAACAAAAAGACCAGGCAAAAATGCAAAAGTGAAAAAACTGTTCCAGTGCTACTAGTAAGAGGCTAAACCGACGTATTTTGCGACGAGAAATCGAATAGTGCAAACCGCGTTGCTCTCCGACCAATACTTTGGCTGTAGCGACAATTCAATGATCATTGATGTCATAATCACGTGCCCAGCAACGGCTCTTACTCCATGGAAACCAGGGAAATTTGCAATTTTTCAACAGCTGCCGATGCTGGCTCAATTCCGCATCTTTTGGCACCTTATTCATGTGGGTCTGTGGTCAGTTGTACTTTTTTACAGCAGACTGTATCAAGTACCTTGTGTTTTTTTATGTATAAATGGTATGGTTTTTCTACACGTACATAAAGACATTGAGATTGTCTTGGACTTAGAAGTAAGACAATTGCTGGGTGAGTTAAATGGGCTTAGCCCAAAGATTTGACGTCTTCTGGTCTACTGAAGGGCACATAACTTATAGTCAAAAGTTCAATATAGTAATGACCAGTCGCGATTGTACAGAGTACAGTGTAGCCGATTTCAATTAACCAAAAGACCAGGTAAAAATACAAAAGTGGAAAAAACTGTTCCAGTTGCTGCTGGTTATAAACGCTTATCCGACGTATTTTGTGACGAGAAATCGAATGGTGCAAACCGCGTTGCTCTCCGACCAATACTTTTGGCTGTAGTGACAATTGAATGATCATTTATGTCATAATCACGTGCCCAGCAACGGCTCTTACTCCATGCAAACCAGGGAAATTTGCAATTTGTCAACAGCTGCCGATGCCTCGCTCAATTCCGAATCTTTTGGCACCTTACTGAAGTGGGTCAGTGCTCAGTTGTACTTTTTACAGCAGACTGTATCAGTACCTTGTGTTTTTCATGTACAAATGGTCTGGTTTTTCTACACGTAGATAAAGACATTGAGATTGTCTTGGACTTAAGAAGTAAGACAATTGCTGGGTGAGTTAAATGGGCTTAGCCGAAAGATTTGACGTTTCTGGGCTACCGAAGGGCACATATAACTTATAGTCTCAAAGTTGAATATAGTAATGACCAGTCGCGATTGTACAGAGTACAGTGTAGCCGATTTCAATTAACAAAAAGACCAGGTAAAAATGCAAAAGTGGAAAAACTGTTCCAGTGCTGCTGGCAAGAGGCTAGTCCGACGTATTTTGTGACGACAAATCGAATGGTGCAATCCGCGTTGCTCTCCGACCAATACTTTTGGCTGTAGTGACAATTAAATGATCATTTATTGCCATAATCACCTGCCCAGCAACGGCTCTTACTCCATGGAAACCAGGGATATTTGCAATTTTTCAACAGCTGCCGATACCTGGCTCAATTCCAAATCTTTTGGCACCTTACTGAAGTGGGTCAGTGTTCAGTTGTACTTTTTACAGCAGACTGTATCAAGTACCTTGTGTTTTTATTGTACAAATAGTCTGGTTTTTCTACACGTAGATAAAGACATTGAGATTTTCTTGGACTTAGAAGTAAGGCACTTTCTGGTTGAGTTAAATGGGCTTAGCCCCAAAGATTTGACGTCTTCTGGGCTACCGAAGGGCACATAACTTATAGTCAAAAGTTGAATATAGTAATGACCAGTCGCGATTGTACAGAGTACAGTGTAGCCGGTTTCAATTAACAAAAAGACCAGGCAAAAATGCAAAAGTGAAAAAACTGTTCCAGTGCTACTAGTAAGAGGCTAAACCGACCTATTTTGCGACGAGAAATCGAATAGTGCAAACCGCGTTGCTCTCCGACCAATACTTTTGGCTGTAGCGACAATTCAATGATCATTGATGTCATAATCACGTGCCCAGCAACGGCTCTTACTCCATGGAAACCAGGGATATTTGCAATTTTTCAACAGCTGCCGATGCCTGGCACAATTCCGCATCTTTTGGGCACCTTATAAATGTGGGTCAATGTTTAGTTGTACTTTTACAGCAGACTGTATCAAGTACCTTGTGTTTTTCACGTACAAATGATATGGTTTTTTCTACACGTAGATAAAGACATTGAGATTGTCTTGAACTTAGAAGTAAGGCAATTGCTGGGTGAGTTAAATGGGCTTAGCCCAAAGATTTGACGTCTTCTGGGCTACCGAAGGGCACATAACTTATAGTCAAAAGTTGAATATAGTAATGACCAGTCGCGATTGTACAGAGTACAGTGTAGCCGATTTCAATTAACAAAAAGACCAGGTAAAATTGCAAAAGTGGAAAAACTGTTCCAGTGCTGCTGGTAAGAGGCTAATCCGACGTATTTGTGACGACAAATCGAATGGTGCAAACCGCGTTGCTCTCCGACCATTACTTTTGGCTGTAGTGATAATTGAACGATCATTTATGTCATAATCACGTGCCCAGCAACGGCTCTTACTCCATGGAAACCCAGGGAAATTTGCAATTTTTCAACAGCTGCCGATGCCTGGCTCAATTCCGCATCTTTTGGCACCTTACTGAAGTGGGTCAGTGTTCAGTTGTACTTTTTACAGCAGACTGTATCAAGTACCTTGTGTTTTTCATGTACAAATGGTATGGTTTTTCTACACGTAGATTAAGACATTGGGATTGTCTTGGACTTAGAAGTAAGGCAATTGCTGGGTGAGTTAAATGGGCTTAGCCCAAAGATTTGACGTCTTCTGGGCTACCGAAGGGCACAAAGGGCACATAACTTATAGTCAAAAGTTGAATATAGTAATGACCAGTCGCGATTGTACAGAGTACAGTGTAGCCGATTTCAATTAACAAAAAGACCAGGCAAAAATGCAAAATTGGAAAAACTGTTCCAGTGCTGCTGGTAAGAGGCTAATCCGACGTATTTTGTGACGAGAAATCGAATGGTGCAATCCGCGATGCTCTCCGACCAATACTTTTGGCTGTAGTGACAATTGAATGATCATTTATGTCATAATCACGTGCCCAGTAACGGCTCTTACTCCATGGAAACCAGGGATATTTGCAATTTTTTAACAGCTGCCGATTCCTAGCTCAATTCCGCATCTTTTGCCACCTTACTAAAGTGGGTCAGTGTTCAGTTGTACTTTTTACAGCAGACTGTATCAAGTACCTTGTGTTTCTCATGTGCAAATGGTCTGGTTTTTCTACACGTAGATAAAGACATTGAGATTGTCTTGGACTTAGAAGTAAGGCAATTGCTGGTTGAGTTAAATGGGCTTGGCCCAAAGATTTGACGTCTTCTGGGCTACCGAAGGGCACATAACTTATAGTCAAAAGTTGAATATAGTAATGACCAGTCGCGATGGTACATAGTACAGTGTAGCCGATTTCAATTAACAAAAAGACCAGGCAAAAATGCAAAATTGGAAAAATTGTTCCAGTGCTGCTGGTAAGAGACTAATCCGACGTATTTTGTGACGACAAATCGAATGGTGCAAACCGCGTTGATCTCCGACCAATACTTTTGGCTGTAGTGACAATTGAATGATCATTTATGTCATAATCACGTGCCCAGCAACGGCTCTTACTCCATGCAAACCAGGGAAATTTGCAATTTGTCAACAGCTGCCGATGCCTGGCTCAATCCGAATCTTTTGGCACCTTACTGAAGTGGGTCAGTGTTCAGTTGTACTTTTTACAGCAGACTGTATCAAGTACCTTGTGTTTTTCATGTACAAATGGTGTGGTTTTTCTACACGTAGATAAAGACATTGAGATTGTCTTGGACTTAGAAGTAAGACAATTGCTGGGTGAGTTAAATGGGCTTAGCCGAAGATTTGACGTCTTCTGGGCTACCGAAGGGCACATAACTTATAGTCTCAAAGTTGAATATAGTAATGACCAGTCGCGATGGTACATAGTACAGTGTAGCCGATTTCAATTAACAAAAAGACCAGGTAAAAATGCAAAAGTGGAAAAACTGTTCCAGTGCTGCTGGTAAGAGGCTAATCCGACGTATTTTGTGACGAGAAATCGAATGGTGCAAACCGCGTTGCTCTCCGACCAATACTTTTGGCTGTAGCGACAATTGAATGATCATTTATGCCATAATCACGTGCGTAGCAACGGCTCTTACTCCATGGAAACCAGGGAAATTTGCAATTTGTCAACAGCTGCCGATGCCTGGCTCAATTCCGAATCTTTTGGCACCTTACTGAAGTGGGTCAGTTTTCAGTTGTACTTTTTACAGCAGACTGTATCAAGTACCTTGTGTTTTTTCATGTACAAATGGTGTGGTTTTTCTACACGTAGATAAAGACATTGAGATTGTCTTGCACTTAGAAGTAAGGCAATTGCTGGGTGAGTTAAATGGGCTTAGCCAAAGATTTGACGTCTTCTGGGCTACCGAAGGGCACATAACTTATAGTCAAAAAGTTGAATATAGTAATGACCAGTCGCGATTGTACAGAGTACAGTGTAGCCGATTTCAATTAACAAAAAGGACCAGGCAAAAATGCCAAAAGTGGAAAAACTGTTCCAGTGCTGCTGGTAAGAGGCTAATCCGACGTATTTTGTGACGAGAAATCGAATGGTGCAAACCGCGTTGCTCTCCGACCAATCCTTTTGGCTGTAGCGACAATTGATTGTCATTGATGTCATAATCACGTGCCCAGCAACGGCCTCTTACTCCATGGAAACCAGGGA
Organism: Liolophura sinensis; assembly: GCF_032854445.1. Classification (NCBI taxonomy): domain Eukaryota; kingdom Metazoa; phylum Mollusca; class Polyplacophora; order Chitonida; family Chitonidae; genus Liolophura; species Liolophura sinensis. The sequence continues at coordinate 13,622 of NW_027018439.1, forward strand.
TGTTTGCAATTTTTAACAGCTGCCGATGCCTGGCTCAATTCCGCATCTTTTGGCACCTTATAAATGTGGGTCAGTGTTTAGTTGTACTTTTTACAGCAGACTGTATCAAGTACCTTGTGTTTTTTATGTACAAATGGTATGGTTTTTCTACACGTAGATAAAGACATTGAGATTGTCTTGGACTTAGAAGTAAGACAATTGCTGGGTGAGTTAAATGGGCTTAGTCCAAAGATTTCAGGTCTTCTGGGCTACCGAAGGGCACATAACTTATAGTCAAAAGTTGAATATAGTAATGACCAGTCGCGATTGTACAGAGTACAGTGTAGCCGATTTCAATTACAAAAAGACCAGGTAAAAATGCAAAAGTAAAAAAAAAACGGCTCCAGTGCTGCTGGTAACAGGCTAGTCCGACGTATTTTGTGACGAGAAATCGAATGGTGCAAACCGCGTTGCTCTCCAACCAATACTTTTGGCTGTAGTGACAATTGAATGATCATTTATGCCATAATTACGTGCCCAGCAAACGGCTCTTACTCCATGGAAACCAGGGAATTTGCAATTTTTCTATAGCTGCCGATACCTGGCTCAATTCCGAATCTTTTGGCACCTTATTCATGTGGGTCTGTGGTAAGTTGTACTTTTTACATGAGACTGTATCAAGTTCCTTGTGTTTTTTTATGTACAAATGGTGTGTTTTTCTACATGTAGATAAAGACATTGAGATTGTCTTGGACTTAGAAGTAAGACAATTGCTGGGTGAGTTAAATGGGCTTGGCCCAAAGATTTCAGGTCTCTGGGCTACCGAAGGGCACATAAATTATAGTCAAAAGTTGAATATAGTAATGACCAGTCGCGATGGTACATAGTACAGTGTAGCCGATTTCAATTAACAAAAAGACCAGGCAAAAATGCAAAAGTGAAAAAACTGTTCCAGTGCTACTAGTAAGAGGCTAAACCGACGTATTTTGCGACGAGAAATCGAATAGTGCAAACCGCGTTGCTCTCCGACAATAACCTTTGGCTGTAGCGACAATTCAATGATCATTGATGTCATAATCACGTGCCCAGCAACGGCTCTTACTCCATGGAAACCAGGGATATTTGCAATTTTTTAACAGCTGCCGATGCCTGGCCCAATTCCGCATCTTTTGGCACCTTATAATGTGGGTCAATGTTTAGTTGTACTTTTTACAGCAGACTGTATCAAGTACCTTGTGTTTTTCACGTACAAATGATATGGTTTTTCTACACGTAGATAAAGACATTGAGATTGTCTTGAACTTAGAAAGTAAGGCAATTGCTGGGTGAGTTAAATGGGCTTAGCCCAAAGATTTGACGTCTTATGGGCTACCGAAGGGCACATAACTTATAGTCAAAAGTTGAATATAGTAATGACCAGTCGCGATTGTACAGAGTACAGTGTAGCCGATTTCAATTAACAAAAAGACCAGGTAAAATTGCAAAAGTGGAAAAACTGTTCCAGTGCTGCTGGTAAGAGGCTAATCCGACGTATTTTGTGACGACAAATCGAATGGTGCAAACCGCGTTGCTCTCCGACCATTACTTTTGGTTGTAGTGATAATTGAACGATCATTTATGTCATAATCACGTGCCCAGCAACGGCTCTTACTCCATGGAAACCAGGGAAATTTGCAATTTTTCAACAGCTGCCGATGCCTGGCTCAATTCCGCATCTTTTGGCACCTTACTGAAGTGGGTCAGTGTTCAGTTGTACTTTTTACAGCAGACTGTATCAAGTACCTTGTGTTTTTCATGTACAAATGGTATGGTTTTTCTACACGTAGATTAAGACATTGAGATTGTCTTGCACTTAGAAGTAAGGCAATTGCTGGGTGAGTTAAATGGGCTTAGCCCAAAGATTTGACGTCTTCTGGGCTACCGAAGGGCACATAACTTATAGTCAAAGTTGAATATAGTAATGACCAGTCGCGATTGTACAGAGTACAGTGTAGCCGATTTCAATTAACAAAAAGACCAGGCAAAAAATGCAAAATTGGGAAAAACTGTTCAGTGCTGCTGGTAAGAGGCTAATCCGACGTATTTTGTGACGAGAAATCGAATGGTGCAATCCGCGATGCTCTCCGACCAATACTTTTGGCTGTAGTGACAATTGAATGATCATTTATGTCATAATCACGTGCCAGCAAACGGCTCTTACTCCATGGAACCAGGGATATTTGCAATTTTTCAACAGCTGCCGATGCCTGGCCCAATTCCGCATCTTTTGGCACCTTATAAATGTGGGTCAGTGTTTAGTTGTACTTTTTTACAGCAGACTGTATCAAGTACCTTGTGTTTTTTATGTACAAATGGTCTGGTTTTTCTACACGTAGATAAAGACATTGAGATTGTCTTGGACTTAGAAGTAAGACAATTGCTGGGTGAATTAAATGGGCTTGGCCCAAAGATTTCAGGTCTTCTGGGCTACCGAAGGGAACATAACTTATTGTCAAAAGTTGAATATAGTAATGACCAGTCGCGATTGTACAGAGTACAGTGTAGCCGATTTCAATTAACAAAAAGACCAGGCAAAAATGCAAAAGTGAAAAAACTGTTCCAGTGCTACTAGTAAGAGGCTAAACCGACGTATTTTGCGACGAGAAATCGAATAGTGCAAACCGCGTTGCTCTCCGACCAATACCTTTGGCTGTAGCGACAATTCAATGATCATTGATGTCATAATCACGTGCCCAGCAACGGCTCTTACTCCATGGAAACCAGGGATATTTGCAATTTTTTAACAGCTGCCGATGCCTGGCCCAATTCCGCATCTTTTGGCACCTTATAAATGTGGGTCAATGTTTAGTTGTACTTTTTACAGCAGACTGTATCAAGTACCTTGTGTTTTTCACGTACAAATGATATGGTTTTTCTACACGTAGATAAAGACATTGAGATTGTCTTGAACTTAGAAGTAAGGCAATTGCTGGGTGAGTTAAATGGGCTTAGCCCAAAGATTTGACGTCTTCTGGGCTACCGAAGGGCACATAACTTATAGTCAAAAGTTGAATATAGTAATGACCAGTCGCGATTGTACAGAGTACAGTGTAGCCGATTTTAATTAACAAAAAGAACAGGGAAAATTGCAAAAGTGGAAAAACTGTTCCAGTGCTGCTGGTAAGAGGCTAATCCGACGTATTTTGTGACGACAAATCGAATGGTGCAAACCGCGTTGCTCTCCGACCATTACTTTTGGTTGTAGTGATAATTGAACGATCATTTATGTCATAATCACATGCCCAACAACGGCTCTTACTCCATGGAAACCAGGGAAATTTGCAATTTTTCAACAGCTGCCGATGCCTGGCTCAATTTCGCATCTTTTGGCACCTTACTGAAGTGGGTCAGTGTTCAGTTGTACTTTTTACAGCAGACTGTATCAAGTACCTTGTGTTTTTCATGTACAAATGGTATGGTTTTTCTACACGTAGATTAAGACATTGAGATTGTCTTGCACTTAGAAGTAAGGCAATTGCTGGGTGAGTTAAATGGGCTTAGCCCAAAGATTTGACGTCTTCTGGGCTACCGAAGGGCACATAACTTATAGTCAAAAGTTGAATATAGTAATGACCAGTCGCGATTGTACAGAGTACAGTGTAGCCGATTTCAATTAACAAAAAGAACAGGCAAAAATGCAAAATTGGAAAAACTGTTCCAGTGCTGCTGGTAAGAGGCTAATCCGACGTATTTTGTGACGAGAAATCGAATGGTGCAATCCGCGATGCTCTCCGACCAATACTTTTGGCTGTAGTGACAATTGAATGATCATTTATGTCATAATCACGTGCCCAGCAACGGCTCTTACTCCATGGAAACCAGGGATATTTGCAATTTTTCAACAGCTGCCGATGCCTGGCCCAATTCCGCATCTTTTGGCACCTTATAAATGTGGGTCAATGTTTAGTTGTACTTTTTACAGCAGACTGTATCAAGTACCTTGTGTTTTTCACGTACAAATGATATGGTTTTTCTACACGTAGATAAAGACATTGAGATTGTCTTGAACTTAGAAGTAAGGCAATTGCTGGGTGAGTTAAATGGGCTTAGCCCAAAGATTTGACGTCTTCTGGGCTACCGAAGGGCACATAACTTATAGTCAAAAGTTGAATATAGTAATGACCAGTCGCGATTGTACAGAGTACAGTGTAGCCGATTTCAATTAACAAAAAGACCAGGTAAAATTGCAAAAGTGGAAAAACTGTTCCAGTGCTGCTGGTAAGAGGCTAATCCGACGTATTTTGTGACGACAAATCGAATGGTGCAAACCGCGTTGCTCTCCGACCATTACTTTTGGCTGTAGTGATAATTGAACGATCATTTATGTCATAATCACGTGCCCAGCAACGGCTCTTACTCCATGGAAACCAGGGAAAATTTGCAATTTTTCAACAGCTGCCGATGCCTGGCTCAATTCCGCATCTTTTGGCACCTTACTGAAGTGGGTCAGTGTTCAGTTGTACTTTTTACAGCAGACTGTATCAAGTACCTTGTGTTTTTCATGTACAAATGGTATGGTTTTTCTACACGTAGATTAAGACATTGAGATTTTCTTGGACTTAGAAGTAAGGCAATTGCTGGGTGAGTTAAATGGGCTTAGCCGAAAGATTTGACGTCTTCTGGGCTACCGAAGGGCACATAACTTATAGTCAAAAGTTGAATATAGTAATGACCAGTCGCGATTGTACAGAGTACAGTGTAGCCGATTTCAATTAACAAAAAGACCAGGCAAAAATGCAAAATTGGAAAAACTGTTCCAGTGCTGCTGGTAAGAGGCTAATCCGACGTATTTTGTGACGAGAAATCGAATGGTGCAATCCGCGATGCTCTCCGACCAATACTTTTGGCTGTAGTGACAATTGAATGATCATTTATGTCATAATCACGTACCCAGCAACGGCTCTTACTCCATGGAAACCAGGGATATTTGCAATTTTTTAACAGCTGCCGATTCCTGGCTCAATTCGCATCTTTTGCCACCTTACTGAAGTGGGTCAGTGTTCAGTTGTACTTTTTACAGCAGACTGAATCAAGTACCTTGTGTTTCTCATGTTCAAATGGTCTGGTTTTTCTACACGTAGATAAAGACATTGAGATTGTCTTGGACTTAGAAGTAAGGCAATTGCTGGTTGAGTTAGATGGGCTTGGCCCAAAGATTTGACGTCTTCTGGGCTACCGAAGGGCACATAACTTATAGTCAAAAGTTGAATATAGTAATGACCAGTCGCGATGGTACATAGTACAGTGTAGCCGATTTCAATTAACAAAAAGACCAGGCAAAAATGCAAAATTGGAAAAATTGTTCCAGTGCTGCTGGTAAGAGACTAATCCGAACGTATTTTGTGACGACAAATCGAATCGTGCAAACCGCGTTGCTCTCCGACCAATACTTTTGGCTGTAGTGACAATTGAATGATCATTTATGTCATAATCACGTGCCCAGCAACGGCTCTTACTCCATGCAAACCAGGGAAATTTGCAATTTGTCAACAGCTGCCGATGCCTGGCTCAATTCCGAATCTTTTGGCACCTTACTGAAGTGGGTCAGTGTTCAGTTGTACTTTTTACAGCAGACTGTATCAAGTACCTTGTGTTTTTCATGTACAAATGGTGTGGTTTTTTCTACACGTAGATAAAGACATTGAGATTGTCTTGGACTTAGAAGTAAGACAATTGCTGGGTGAGTTAAATGGGCTTAGCCGAAAGATTTGACGTCTTCTGGGCTACCGAAGGGCACATAACTTATAGTCTCAAAGTTGAATATAGTAATGACCAGTCGCGATTGTACAGAGTACAGTGTAGCCGATTTCAATTAACAAAAAGACCAGGTAAAAATGCAAAGTGGAAAAACTGTTCCAGTGCTGCTGGTAAGAGGCTAATCCGACGTATTTTGTGACGAGAAATCGAATGGTGCAATCCGCGATGCCCTCCGACCCATACTTTTGGCTGTAGCGACAATTGAATGATCATTTATGTCATAATCACGTGCCCAGCAACGGCTCTTACTCCATGGAAACCAGGGATATTGCAATTTTTTAACAGCTGCCGATGCCTGGCCCAATTTCCGCATCTTTTTGGCACCTTATAAATGTGGGTCAGTGTTTAGTTGTACTTTTTACAGCAGACTGTATCAAGTACTTGTGTTTTTTATGTACAAATGGTGTGGTTTTTCTACACGTAGATAAAGACATTGAGATTGTCTTGGACTTAGAAGTAAGACAATTGCTGGGTGAGTTAAATGGGCTTGGCCCAAAGATTTCAGGTCTTCTGGGCTACCGAAGGGCACATAACTTTTTGTCAAAAGTTGAATATAGTAATGACCAGTCGCGATTGTACAGAGTACAGTGTAGCCGATTTCAATTAACAAAAAGACCAGGCAAAAATGCAAAAGTGGAAAAACTGTTCCAGTGCTACTAGTAAGAGGCTAATCCGACGTATTTTGTGACGAGAAATCGAATGGTGCAAACCGCGTTGCTCTCCGACCAATACTTTTGGCTGTGGCGACAATTTTAATGATCATTGATGTCATAATCACGTGCCCAGCAACGGCTCTTACTCCATGGAAACCAGGGATATTTGCAATTTTTTAACAGCTGCCGATGCCTGGCCCAATTCCGCATCTTTTGGCACCTTATAAATGTGGGTCAATGTTTAGTTGTACTTTTTACAGCAGACTGTATCAAGTACCTTGTGTTTTTTACGTACAAATGGTCTGGTTTTTCTACACGTAGATAAAGACATTGAGATTGTCTTGGACTTAGAAGTAAGACAATTGCTGGGTGAGTTAAATGGGCTTAGCCCAAAGATTTCAGGTCTTCTGGGCTACCGAAGGGCACATAACTTATAGTCAAAAGTTGAATATAGTAATGACCAGTCGCGATTGTACAGAGTACAGTGTAGCCGATTTCAATTAACAAAAAGACCAGGCAAAAATGCAAAAGTGGAAAAACTGTACCAGTGCTGCTGGTAAGAGGGCTAATCCGACTTATTTTGTGACGAGAAATCGAATGGTGCAAACCGCGTTGCCTCTCGACCAATACTTTTGGCTGTAGTGATAATTGAATGATCATTTATGCCATAATCACATGCCCAGCAACGGCTCTTACTCCATGGAAACCAGGGAAATTTGCAATTTTTCAACAGCTGCCGATGCCTGGCTCAATTCCGCATCTTTTGGCACCTTACTGAAGTGGGTCAGTTTTCAGTTGTACTTTTTACAGCAGACTGTATCAAGTACCTTGTGTTTTTTATGTACAAATAGTCTGGTTTTTCTACACGTAGATAAAGACATTGAGATTGTCTTGCACTGAGAAGTAAGGCAATTGCTGGTTGAGTTAACTGGGCTTAGCCCAAAGATTTGACGTCTTCTGGCTACCGAAGGGCACATAACTTATAGTCAAAAGTTGAATATAGTAATGACCAGTCGCGATTGTACAGAGTACAGTGTAGCCGGTTTCAATTAACAAAATGACCAGGCAAAAATCCAAAAGTGGAAAAACTGTTCCAGTGGCTGCTGGTAAGAGGCTAATCCGACGTATTTTGTGACGACAAATCGAATGGTGCAAACCGCGTTTGCTCTCCGACCAATACTTTTGGCTGCAGTGACAATTGAATGATCATTTATGTCATAATCACGTGCCCAGCAACGGCTCTTACTCCATGGAAACCAGGGAAATTTGCAATTTGTCAACAGCTGCCGATGCCTGGCTCAATTCCGAATCTTTTGGCACCTTACTGAAGTGGGTCAGTTTTCAGTTGTACTTTTTACAGCAGACTGTATCAAGTACCTTGTGTTTTTCATGTACAAAATGGTATGGTTTTTCTACACGTAGATAAAGACATTGAGATTGTCTTGGACTTAGAAGAAAGACAATTGCTGGGTGAGTTAAATGGGCTTAGCCCAAAGATTTTGACGTCTTCTGGGCTACCGAAGGGCATATAACTTATAGTCAAAAGTTGAATATAGTAATGACCAGTCGCGATTGTACAGAGTACAGTGTAGCCGGCTTCAATTAACAAAAAGACCAGGCAAAATGCAAAAGTGGAAAAACTGTTCCAGTGCTACTAGTAAGAGGCTAATCCGACGTATTTTGTGACGAGAAATCGAATGGTGCAATCCGCGTTGCTCTCCGACCAATACTTTTGGCTGTAGCGACAATTGAATGATCATTTATGCCATAATCACGTGCGTAGCAACGGCTCTTACTCCATGGAAACCAGGGAAATTTGCAATTTGTCAACAGCTGCCGATGCCTGGCTCAATTCCGAATCTTTTGGCACCTTACTGAAGTGGGTCAGTTTTCAGTTGTACTTTTTTACAGCAGACTGTATCAAGTACCTTGTGTTTTTCATGTACAAATGGTGTGGTTTTTTCTACACGTAGATAAAGACATTGAGATTGTCTTGCACTTAGAAGTAAGGCAATTGCTGGGTGAGTTTAAATGGGCTTAGCCCAAAGATTCAGGTCTTCTGGGCTACCGAAGGGCACATAACTTATAGTCAAAAGTTGAATATAGTAATGACCAGTCGCGATTGTACAGAGTACAGTGTAGCCGATTTCAATTAACAAAAAGACCAGGCACAAATGCAAAAGTGGAAAAACTGTTCCAGTGCTACTAGTAAGAGGCTAATCCGACGTATTTTGTGAGAGAATCGATGGTGCAATCCGCGTTGCTCTCCGACCAATACTTTGGCTGTAGCGACAATTGAATGATCATTGATGTCATAATCACGTGCGTAGCAACGGCTCTTACTCCATGGAAACCAGGGAAATTTGCAATTTGTCACAGCTGCCGATGCCTGCTCAATTCCGAATCTTTTGGCACCTTACTGAGTGGGTCAGTTTTCAGTTGTACTTTTTACAGCAGACTGTATCAAGTACCTTGTGTTTTTTCATGTACAAATGGTGTGGTTTTTCTACACGTAGATAAAACATTGAGATTGTCTTGCACTTAGAAGTAAGGCAATTGCTGGGTGAGTTAAATGGGCTTAGCCCAAAGATTTCAGGTCTTCTGGGCTACCGAAGGGCACATAACTTATAGTCAAAAGTTGAATATAGTAATGACCAGTCGCGATTGTACAGAGTACAGTGTAGCCGATTTCAATTAACAAAAAGACCAGGCAAAAATGCAAAAGTGGAAAAACTGTTCCAGTGCTGCTGGTAAGAGGCTAATCCGACGTATTTTGTGACGAGAAATCGAATGGTGCAAACCGCGTTGCTCTCCGACCAATCCTTTTGGCTGTAGCGACAATTGATTGATCATTGATGTCATATCACGTGCCCAGCAACGGCTCTTACTCCATGGAAACCAGGGATGTTTGCAATTTTTTAACAGCTGCCGATGCCTGGCTCAATTCCGCATCTTTTGCCACCTTATAAATGTGGGTCAGTGTTTAGTTGTACTTTTACAGTAGACTGTATCAAGTACCCTTGTGTTTTTTATGTACAAATGGTATGGTTTTTCTACACGTAGATAAAGACAATGAGATGTCTTGGACTTAGAAGTAAGAACAATTGCTGGGTGAGTTAAATGGGGCTTAGTCCAAAGATTTCAGGTCTTCTGGGCTACCGAAGGGCACATAACTTATAGTCAAAAGTTGAATATAGTAATGACCAGTCGCGATTCTACAGAGTACAGTGTAGCCGATTTCAATTAACAAAAAGACCAGGTAAAAATGCAAAAGTAAAAAAAAAAACGGCTCCAGTGCTGCTGGTAAGAGGCTAGTCCGACGTATTTTGTGACGAGAAATCGAATGGTGCAAACCGCGTTGCTCTCAACCAATACTTTTGGCTGTAGTGACAATTGAATGATCATTTATGCCATAATTACGTGCCCAGCAACGGCTCTTACTCCATGGAAACCAGGGAAATTTGCAATTTTTTCAACAGCTGCCGATTCCTGGCTCAATTCCGCATCTTTTGGCACCTATTCAGGTGGGTCAGTGGTCAGTTGTACTTTTTACAGCAGACTGTATCAAGTACCTTGTGTTTTTTATGTACAAATGGTCTGGTTTTTCTACACGTAGATAAAGACATTGAGATTGTCTTGGACTTAGAAGTAAGGCAATTGCTGGTTGAGTTAAATGGCTGAGCCCAAAGATTTGACGTCTTCTGGGCTACCGAAGGGCACATAACTTATAGTCAAAAGTTGAATATAGTAATGACCAGTCACGATTGTACAGAGTACAGTGTAGCCGGTTTCAATTAACAAAATGAACAGGCAAAAATGCAAAAGTGGAAAAACTGTTCCAGTGCTACCTAGTAAGAGGCTAATCGACGTATTTTGTGACGAGAAATCGAATGGTGCAATCCGCGTTGCTCTCCGACCAATACTTTTGGCTGTAGTGACAATTGAATGATCATTTATGTCATAAATCACGTGCCCAGCAACGGCTCTTACTCCATGGAAACCAGGGAAATTTGCAATTTTTTAACAGCTGCCGATGTCTGGCCCAATTCCGCATCTTTTGGCACCTTATAAATGTGGGTCAGTGTTTAGTTGTACTTTTTTACAAGCAGACTGTATCAAGTACCTTGTGTTTTTTATGTACAAATGGTCTGGTTTTTCTACACGTAGATAAAGACATTGAGATTGTCTTGGACTTAGAAGTAAGACAATTGCTGGGTGAGTTAAATGGGGCTTGGCCCAAAGATTTCAGGTCTTCTGGGCTACCGAACGGCACATAACTTAATTGTCAAAAGTTGAATATAGTAATGACCAGTCGCGATTGTACAGAGTACAGTGTAGCCCATTTCAATTACAAAAAGACCAGGCAAAAATGCAAAAGTGGAAAAACTGTTCCAGTGCTACTAGTAAGAGGCTAAACCGACGTATTTTGTGACCAGAAATCGAATAGTGCAAACCGCGTTGCTCTCCGACCAATACTTTTGGCTGTAGCGACAATTCAATGATCATTGATGTCATAATCACGTGCCCAGCAACGGCTCTTACTCCATGGAAACCAGGGATATTTGCAATGTTTTAACAGCTGCCGATGCCTGGCCCCAATTCCGCCATCTTTTGGCACCTTATAAATGTGGGTCAGTGTTTAGTTGTACTTTTTACAGCAGACTGTATCAAGTACCTTGTGTTTTTTTATGTACAAATGGTGTGGTTTTTCAACACGTAGATAAAGACATTGAGATTGTCTTCGAATTAGAAGTAAGACAATTGCTGGGTGAGTTAAATGGGCTTAGCCCAAAGATTTCAGTTCTTCTGGGCTACCGAAGGGCACATAACTTATAGTCAAAAGTTGAATATAGTAATGACCAGTCGCGATTGTACAGAGTACAGTGTAGCCGATTTCAATTAACAAAAAAGACCAGGTAAATATGCAAAAGTGGAAAAACTGTTCCAGTGCTGCTGGTAAGAGGCTAATCCGACGTATTTTGTGACGAGAAATCGAATGGTGCAAACCGCCGTTGCTCTCCGACCAATACTTTTGGCTGTAGTGACAATTGAATGATCATTTATGCATAATCACATGCCCAGCAACGGCTCTTACTCCATGGAAACCAGGGAAATTTGCAATTTTTCAACAGCTGCCGATGCTGGCTCAATTCGCATCTTTTGCCACCTTACTGAAGTGGGTCAGTGTTCAGTTGTACTTTTTACAGCAGACTGTATCAAGTACCTTGTGTTTTTTTTATGTACAAATGGTCTGGTTTTTTCTACACGTAGATAAAGACATTGAGATTGTCTTGGACTTAGAAGTAAGACAATTGCTGGGTGAGTTAATGGCTTAGCCCAAAGATTTGACGTCTTCTGGGCTACTGAAGGGCACATAACTTATAGTCAAAAGTTGAATATAGTAATGACCAGTCGCGATTGTACAGAGTACAGTGTAGCCGGCTTCAATTAACAAAAAGACCAGCAAAAATGCAAAAGTGGAAAAAACTGTTCCAGTGCTACTAGTAAGAGGCTAATCCGACGTATTTTGTGACGAGAAATCGAATGGTGCAATCCGCGTTGCTCTCCGACCAATACTTTTGGCTGTAGCGACAATTCAATGTTCATTTATGTCATAATCACGTAGCCCAGCAACGGCTCTTACTCCATGGAAACCAGGGATATTTGCAATTTTTTTAACAGCTGCCGATGCTGGCCCAATTCGCATCTTTTGGCACCTTATAAATGTGGGTCAGTGTTGAGTTGTACTTTTTACAGCAGACTGTATCAAGTACCTTGTGTTTTTTATGTACAAATGGTCTGGTTTTTCTACACGGAGATAAAGACATTGAGATTGTCTTGGACTTAGAAGTAAGACAATTGCTGGGTGAGTTAAATGGGCTTGGCCCAAAGATTTCAGGTCTTCTGGGCTACGAAGGGCACATAACTTATAGTCAAAAGTTGAATATAGTAATGACCAGTCGCGATTGTACAGAGTACAGTGTAGCCGATTTCAATTAACAAAAAGACCAGGCAAAAATGCAAAAGTGGAAAACTGTTCCAGTGCTACTAGTAAGAGGCTAATCCGACGTATTTTGTGACGAGAAATCGAATGGTGCAAACCGCGTTGCTCTCCGACCAATACTTTTGGCTGTAGTGACAATTGAATGATCATTTATGTCATAATCACGTGCCCAGCAACGGCTCTTACTCCATGCAAACCAGGGAAATTTGCAATTTGTCAACAGCTGCCGATACCTGGCTCAATTCCGCATCTTTTGGCACCTTATTCATGTGGGTCTGTGGTCAGTTGTACTTTTTACAGCAGACTGTATCAA